>NW_028227271.1:101219172-101434300 GCF_978045245.1 Mus caroli | reverse complement strand
CAGGGTTTTTTCGCCTTACTCTGTGTCCTACAGATTGTAATTTTAATTTTCCACGTTTTTCAGTGTTTCTTGGCATATGGTGGGTCCTATAGTGTAATTTTTCATTTTCGAAGTTTTAAAGTTTTTTTGCAATTCTGGTCCTACAGTGTGATTTTCTCATTATCCACCTTTCTTAGGTTTTCTCGCCATATACTGGGTCCTTCATTGTGAGTTTTTCTTTTCTTATTTTTTCAGGGGTTTTCGCCTTATTCTGGGTCCTACAGATTGTAATTTTAATTTTCCACGTTTTTCAGTGTTTCTTGGCATATTGTGGGGTCCTATAGTGTAATTTTTCATTTTCGAAGTTTTTAAAGTTTTTTCACAATTCTGGGTCCTACAGTGTGATTTTCTCATTTTCCACCTTTTTCAGGTTTTCTTGCCATATTCGGGGTCTTTCTGTGTGAATTTTTAATTTGTACTTTTTCAGGGTTCTCGCCATATTCCGCATCCTACAGTGTGAATTTTAAATTTTCCACGTTTTTCAGGGTTTCTCCCCATATTTTGGGTCCTACAGTTTGATTTTCTCATTTTCGACGTTTTTCAAGTTTTTTCACAATTCTGGGTCCTACAGTGTAATTTTCTCATTCTCCACATATTTCAGATTTTCTTGCCATATTCTGGGTCCTACAGTGTGAATATTTAATTTTCCATGTTTTTCAGGGGTTTTTTCAGGTTTTAGTTTTCCTTGTTTTTCAGTTTTTCTCACCATATTCCAGGTCCTTCAGTGTTAATTTTAAATTTTCCACGTTTTTTCAGGGTTTCTCACCATATTCTGGGTCCTACAGTGTGAATTTTTAATTTTCCACTTTTTTTAAGTATTTTTCTTCATATTTTGGGTCCTACAGTGTGATTTTCTCATTTTCCATCTTTTTCGGTGTTTCTTGGAACATTCTGAGTCCTACAATGTGATTTTCTCATTTTCGACGTTTTTCAAGTTTTTCGCAATTCTGGGTCCTAAAGTGTGATTTTCTCATTTTCTACCTTTTTCAGGTTTTCTTGCCATATTCTGGGTCCTACAGTGTGAATATTTAATTTTCCTCGTTTTTTTCAGGTTTTCTCGCCATATTCTGGGTCCTTCAGTGTGTAGTTTTAATTTTCCATGTTTTTCAGTGTTTCTTGGCATATTCCTGGTCCTACAGTGTGATTTTCTCATTTTGCACTTTTTACAAGTTTTTTCGCAATTCTGTGTCCTACAGTGTGATTTTCTCATTTTCCACCTTTTCAGGTTTTCTCGCCATATTTGGGGTCCTTAAGTGTGAGTTTTAAATTTTCCTCGTTTTTCTGGTTTTCTTGCCATATTCCGGGTCCTTCAGTGTGAATTTTTAATTTTCCACGTTTTTCAGGTTTTTTCGTCATATTCTGGGTCCTACAGTGTGAATTTTTAATATTCCACTTTTTAATGGTTTCTCGCCTTATTCTGGGACCTACAGTGTGAATTTTTAATTTTCCACGTTTTTAAGTATTTTTTGTCATATTCTGGGTCCCAAAGTGTGATTTTCTCTTTTGCTACCATTTTCAGATTTTTCGCGCCATATTCTGTGTCCTTCAGTGTGAGTTTTTAATTTTCTAATTTTTCAGGGTTTCTGGCAATATTCTGGGTCCTACAGTGTATATTTTAAATTTTCCACGATTTTCAGTGTTTCTGGCCATATTCTGGGTCCTACAGTGTACATATTTAATTTTCCATGTTTTCAGGTTTTCTCGGCATATTCTGGGTCCTGCAGTGTGAATTTTTAATTTTCTACTTTTTTCAGGGTGTCTCACCATATTCTGTGTCCTACAGTGTGAATTTTAAATTTTCCACGTTTTTCATGGTTTCTTGGCCTATTCTGGGTCCTACAGTGTGATTTTCTCATTTTCCACTTTTTTCAATTATTTTCGCATTTCTGTGTCCTACAGTTTGATTTTCTCCTTTTCTACCTTTTTAAGGTTTTCTTGCCATATTCCGTGTCCTTCAGTGTGAGTTTTTAATGTTCTACTTTTTTCAGGGTTTGTCGCAATATTCTGGGTCCTACAGTGTGAATTTTAAATTTTCCACGTTTTTCAGTGTTTCTCGCCATATTCTGGGTCCTTCAGTGTGAGTTTTTAATTTTCCTCGTTTTTAAGTTTTTCTCATATATTCCGGGTCCTTCAGTGTATTTTTAATTTTCCATGATTTTCATGGTTTCTCAGCATATCCTGGGTCCTACAGTGTGATTTACTCATTTTCCACGTTTTTCAATTTTTTCGTAATTCTGTGTCCTACAGTGTGATTTTTCTCATTTTCCATCTTTCTCAGGTTTTCTCGCTATATTCCGGGTCCTTCAGTGTGAGGTTTTTTTTTTCTACTATTTCAGGGTTTTTCGCCATAATCTGGGCCCTACAGCGTGTATTATTAATTTTCCACGTTTTTCAGGGTTTCTCGGCATATTCTGTGCCCTAGAGTGTGATTTTTCATTTTCGAAGTATTTAAAGTTTTTTGGAAATTCTGGGTCCTAAAGTTTCATTTTCTCATTTTCCACCTTTTTCAGGTTTTCTCGCAATATTCAGAGTTCTTTAGTGTAAATTTTTAATTTTCTACTTTTTTCAGGATTTCTCGCCATATTCTGCATCCTACTGTGTGAATTATTAATTTTCCACCTTTTTCAGGTTTTCTCGGCATATTCTGGGTCCTACAGTGTAAAATTTTAATTTTCCATGTTTTTTCAAGGTTTCTTCCCATATTCTGGACCTACTGTGTAAATTTTTAATTTTCCATGTTTTTCAGTGTTTCTTGCCATATTCTGGGTCCTACAGTGTGAATATTTAATTTCCATGTTTTTCATGTTTTCTAGCCATATTCTGGGTCATTCATTGTGAGTTTTTAATTTTCCTCGTTTTTAAGGTTTTCGTGCCATATTCTGGATCCTTCAGTGTGAATTTTTAATTTTCCATGTTTTTCATGGTTTCTCGGTATATTCTGGGTCCTACAGTGTGATTTTCTCATTTTCCACGTTTTTCAAGTTTTTTCGCAATTCTCTGTCCCACAGTGTGATTTTCTCATTTTCCAACTCTTTCAGGTTTTTATTCCGGGTCCTTAAGTGTGAGTTTTTAATTTTCCACGTTTTTTCAGGGTTTCTCGGCATATTCTTGGTCCTACAGTTTGATTTTCTCATTTTCCACTTTTTACAAGTTTTTTCGCAATTCTGAGTCCTACAGTGTGATTTTCTCATTTTCCACCTTTCTGAGGTTTTCTCGCCATATACCGGGTCCTTCAATGTGAGTTTTTCTTTTCTTATTTTTTCAGGGATTTTCGCCATATTCTGGGTCCTACAGATTTTAATTTTAATTTTTACAAGTTTTTCAGGGTTTCTTGGCATATTGTGGGTCCTAGAGTGTAATTTTTCATTTTCGAAGTTTTTAAAGTTTTTTCGCAATTCTGGGTCCTACAGTGTGATTTTCTCATTTTCCACCTTTTTCACGTTTTCTTGCCATATTCGGGGTCCTTCAGTATGAATTTTTAATTTTGTACTTTTTTCAGGGTTTCTCGCCATATTCCGCATCCTACAGTGTGAATTTTAAATTTTCCACGTTTTTCAGGGTTTCTTGCCATATTCTGGGTCCTACAGTGTGAATTTTTAATTTTCTACTTTTTAAAGTTTTTTTCGTCATATTTTGGGTCCTACAGTGTGATTTTCTCATTTTCGACGTTTTTCAAGTTTTTTCACAATTCTGGGTCCTACAGTCTAATTTTCTCATTTTCCACCTTTTTCAGATTTTCTTGCAATATTCTGTGTCCTACAGTGTGAATATTTAATTTTCCATGTTGTTCAGGTTTTCTCAACATATTCTTTGTCCTTCAATGTGAGTTTTTAGTTTTCCTTGTCTTTCAGTTTTTCTCACCATATTCCAGGTCCTACAGTGTTAATTTTAAATTTTCCACGTTTTTCAGGGTTTCTCACCATATTCTGGGTCCTACAGTGTGAATTTTTAATTTTCCACTTTTTTTAAGTATTTTTCTTCATATTTTGGGTCCTACAGTATGATTTTCTCATTTTCCATCTTTTTCGGTGTTTCTTCGCACATTCTGGGTCCTAGAGTGTGATTTTCTCATTTTCGACGTTTTTCAAGTTTTTTCGCAATTCTGGGTCCTAAAGTGTGATTTTCTCATTTTCTACCTTTTTCAGGTTTTCTTGCCATATTCTGGGTCCTACAGTGTGAATATTTAATTTTCCTCGTTTTTTTCAGGTTTTCTCGCATATTCTGGGTCCTTCAGTGTGTATTTTTAATTTTCCACGTTTTTCAGTGTTTCTCCACTTATTCCTGGTCCTACAGTGTGATTTTCTCATTTTCCACTTTTTACAAGTTTTTTCGCAATTCTGTGTCCTACAGTGTGATTTTCTCATTTTCCACCTCTGAGGTTTTCTCGCTATATTCCGGGTCCTTCAGTGTGAGTTGTTTTTTTTTTTTTTTCTACTTTTTTCAGGGTTTTTTTTTGTCATAATCTGGGTCCTAGAGCGAGTATTATTAATTTTCCAAGTTTTTCATGGTTTCTCGGCATATTCTGGGTCCTAAAGTGTAAATTTTTAATTTTTCATGTTTTTCAAGGTTTCTTGCCATATTCGGGACCTACTGTGTAAATTTTTAATTTTCCACGTTTTTCAGTGTTTCTTGCCATATTCTGGGTCCTACAGTGTGAATATTTAATTTTCCATGTTCTTCAGGTTTTCTCTCCATATTCTGGGTCCTTCAGTGTGAGTTTTTAATTTTCCTCTTTTTTACGTTTTTCGTGCCATATTCTGGGTCCTTAAGTGTGAGTTTTTAATTTTCCTTGTTTTTTCAGGGTTTCTCGGCATATTCTGGACCCTACAGTGTGATTTTCTGATATTTCACCTTTTTCAGGTGTTCTCGCCATATTCAGGGTTCTTCAGTGTGAGTTTTTAATTTTCTACTTTTTTCATGGTTTCTCGGCATATTCTGGGTCCTACAGCGTGTATTTTTAATTTTCCTCGTTTTTAAGGTTTTCCTGCCATATTCTGGGTCCTACAGTGTGAATATTTAATTTTCCATATTTTTCAGGTTTTCTTGCCATTTTCCAGGTCTTACAGTGTGAATTTTTAATTTTTCACGTTTTTCAAGGTTTCTTGCCATATTCTGGTCCTACAGTGTGAATTTTTAATTTTCCACGTGTTTCACTGTTTCTCACAATATTCTGGTTCCTGTAGTGTGAATTTTAATTTTTCCACGTTTTTCATGGTTTCTTGCCATATTCTGGGTCCGACAGTGTGAATTTTTAATTTTCACGTTTTTCAGGGTTTCTCAGCATATTCTGGGTCCTGCAGTGCGATTTTCTCATTTTCGACGTTTTTCAACTTTTTTCGCAATTTTGGGTCCTATAGTGTGATTTTCTCATTTTCCATTTTTTTCAGGTTTTCTCGCCATATTCGGGGTCCTTCAGTGTGAATTATTAATTTTCCATGTTTTTCGGTTTTCTTGCCATATTCTTGGTCCTTCAGTGTGAGTTTTTAATTTTCCTTGTGTTTAAAGTTTTCTCGCCATATTCCTGGTCCTTCAGTGTGAATTTTTAATTTTCCACGTTTTTCATGGTATCTCGGCATATTCTGGGTCCTACAGTCTGATTTTCTCATTTACCACGTTTTTCAAGTTTTTTCGCAATTCTGTGTCCTACAGTGTGATTTTCTCATTTTCCACCTTTTTCAGGTTTTCTCGCCATATTCCGGGTCCTTCAGTGTGAGTTTTTAACTGTCTACTTTTTTCAGGGTTTCTCGCCATATTCTGGGTCCTACAGCGTGTATTTTTAATTTTGCACGTTTTTCAGGGTTTCTCAGCATATTCTTGGTCCTGCAGTGTGGTTTTCTCATTTTCCATGTTTTTCAAGTTTTTTCACAATTCTGAGTTCTACAGTGTGATTTTTCTCATTTTCTACCTTTTTCAGGTTTTCTCCCCATATTCAGGGTCCTTCAGTGTGAGTTTTTCTTTTCTACTTTTTTCAGGGTTTTTTGCCATATTCTTGGTTTTTCAGCATGTATTTTTAATTTTCAACGTTTTTTCTGGGTTTCTCAGCATATTCTGGGTCTACAGACTGATTTTCTCATTTTCAACGTTTTTCAATTTTTTTGTAATTCTGGATCCTACAGTGTGATTTTCTCATTTTCTACCTTTTTCAGGTTTTCTCGCCATATTCTGGGTCCTTCAGTGTGAGTTTTTAATTTTCCTTGTTTTTCAGGTTTTCTCGCCATATTCTGGATTCTTCATTGTGAGTTTTATATTTTCCTTGTTTTTCAGGTTTTGTCGCCATATACCAGGTCCTTCAGTGTGAATTTTTAATTTTCCATGTTTTTCAGGTTTTTTCATCATATTCAGGGTCCTACAGTATGATTTTCTCATTTCCACATTTTTCAGGGTTTCTTGCCATAATCCAGGTTTTTCAGTGTGAATTTTTAATTTTCACGTTTTCAGGGATTCTCGGCATATTTTGGGGCCTGCAGTGTGAATTTCTCATTTTCTACGTTTTTCAAGTTTTTTTCTTAATTCTGGGTCCTACAGTGTGATTTTCTCATTTTCCACCTTTTTCAGGTTTTCGTGCTGTATTCGGGGTCCTTTTAAGTGAGTTTTTAAATTTCTACTTTTTTTCAGAGTTTCTCACCATATTCTGGGTCATACAGTGTGAACTTTAAATTATCCAAGTTTTTCAGGGTTTCTCGCCATATTCTGCATCCTATAGTGTGAATTTTAAATTTCCCATGTTTTTCAGTGTTTCTCACCATATTTTGGGTCCTACAGTGTGAATTTTTAATTTTAAAAGTTTTTAAGTTTTTTTTCTTCATATTCTGGATCCTACAGTGTGATTTTCTCATGTTCCAACTTTTTCAGTTTTTCTCACCATATTCTGGGTCCTATAGTGTGAATTTTTAATTTTCAACGTTTTTCAAGGTTTCTTGCCATATTCTGATCCTACAGTGTGAATTTTTAATTTTCCATGTTTTTCAGGGTTTCTCACCATATTCTGGGTAATACAGTGTGAATTTTTTAATTTTCCACGTTTTTCAGGTTTTTTCGTCATATTCTGGGTGATTTTCTCATTTCAACTTTTTTCAGGTTTTCTTGACATATTCCAGGTCCTTCAGTGTGATTTTTTAATTTTCACGTTTTTCAGGGTTTCTCTGCATATTTTGGGTCCTGCAGTGTGAATTTCTCATTTTCCACGTTTTTCAAGTTTTTTCTTAATTCTGGGTCCTACAGTGTGATTTTCTCATTTTCCACCTTTTTCAGGTTTTCTCGCCATTTTTGGGGTCCTTCACTGTGAGTTTATAATTTTCTACTATTTTTCTGGGTCCTTCAGTGTGAGTTTTTAATTTTCTTTGTTTTTCAGGATTTCTCCTCATATTCTCGTTCCATCAGTGTGAGTTTTTAATTTTCCTTTTTTTTTTTTCTGGTTGTCTTGCCATATTCCAGGTCCTTCAGTGTGAATTTTTAATTTTCCATGTTTTTCAGGGTTTCTCACCATATTCTGGGTAATACAGTGTGAATTTTTAATTTTCCATTATTTTCATGGTTTCTCACCATATTATGGGTCCGACAGTGTGAATTTTTAATTTCCAAATTTTACAGGTTTTCTCGGCATATTCTGGGTTCTGCAGTGTGATTTTCTCATTTCCACGTTTTTCAAGTTTTTTCGTAATTCTGGGTCCTACAGTGTGATTTTCTCATTTTCCACCTTTTTCATGATTTCTCACCATATTTGGGGTCCTTCAGTGTGAGTTTTTAATTTTCTACTTTTTTCAGGGTTTCTCGCCTTGATCTGGGTCCTACAGCTTGTATTTTTAATTTTTGACGTTTTTCAGGATTTCTCCTCATATTCTGGGTCCTTACAGTGTGATTTTCTCATTTTCGACGTTTTTCAAATTTTTTCGCAATTCTGGGTCCTACAGTGTGATTTATCATTTTCCAACTTTTTCAGTTTCTTGAGCCGTAATCGGGGTCCTTTTGTGTGAGTTTTTTTTTACATCCTTTTTTTTAATTTTTAATATTTTTTATTACATATTTTCCTCAATTACATTTCCAATGCTATCCCAAAAGTCCCCCATAGCGCCCCCCACTTCCCTACCCACCCATTCCCATTCTTTTGGCCCTGGCATTCCCCTATATTGGGGCATATGAAGTTTGCAAGTCCAATGGGCCTCTCTTTCCAGTGATGTCCGACTAGGTCATCTTTCGATATCCTGGCCGGACCAGCACCGGGGTAGCTAGAGCGCAGGGTCGGCTGACACCAGCCAGCTACCCACGACCCCCGCCACAGGATTTTGAGACTTCTGGTGGGTAGAACACAGCTTCTGCTCCAGTCCAATCACTTGGGACCTGAGACTGCTTTGGTTGGGGAGGCAGAAATCCGGCCTGAGTAGGGCCACAAGCCTCCTTTGGTCAGAACAGCACCTGGGTAGCTAGAGCGCAGGGTCGGCTGACACCCGCCAGCTACCCACGACCCCCGCCACAGGATTTTGAGACTTCTGGTGAGTGGAACACAAAGTCTGCTCCAATCTTTAAACAGTGACAACGATAACAACTAACCCCAGAGATTACCAGATGTTGAAAGGTAAACGTAATAATCTTACTAACAGAAACTAAGACCACTCACCATCATCAGAACCCAGCACTCCCACTTCGCCCAGTCCAGGGCACCCCAACACACCGGAAAAGCTAGACACGGATCTAAAAGCATATCTCATGATGATGGTAGAGGACATCAAGAAGGACTTTAATAACACGCTTAAATAAATACAAAGGAACACTGGTAAACAGGTAGAAGACATTAAAGAGGAAGCACAAAAATCCTTTAAAGAATTGCAGGAGAACACTGCTAAAGAGTTACAAATCCTTAAAGAAAAACAGGATAACACAATCAAACAGGTAGAAGTCCTTAAAGAAAAACAAGAAAACACATCCAAACAGATGATGGAAATGAACAAAACCATACTAGACCTAAAAAGGGAAGTAGACACAATAAAGAAAACCCCAAATGAGGCAACACTGGAGATAGAAACCCTAGGAAAGAAATCTGGAACCATAGATACGAGCATCAGCAACAGAATACAAGAGATGGATGAGAGAATCTCAGGTGCAGAAGATTCCATAGAGAACATCGGCACAACAATCAAGGAAAATGTAAAAGGCAAAAATATCCTAACTCAAAACATCCAAGAAATACAGGACACAATGAGAAGACCAAACCTACGGATAATAGGAGTGGATGAGAATGAAGATTTTCAACTCAAAGGACCAGCAAACATCTTCAACAAAATTATAGAAGAAAACTTCCCAAATCTAAAGAAAGAGATGCCCATGAACATACAAGAAGCCTACAGAACTCCAAATAGACTGGACCAGAAAAGAAATACCTCCCGACACATAATAATCAGAACAACAAATGCTCTAAATAAAGATAGAATAATATCTTCGAGGCTTTTCCCCACTTTCTCAACTATAAGTTTCTGCGTCTCTGGTTTTACGTGAAGTTAATTGATCCACTTAGATTTAACCTTAGTACAAGGATATAGGAATGGATCAATTCACATTCTTCTACACGATAACAACCAGTTGTGCCAGCACCATTTGTTGAAAATGCTGTCTTTCTTCCACTGGATGGTTTTAGCTCCCTTGTTGAAGATCAAGTGAACATAGGTGTGTAGGTTCATTTCTGGGTCTTCAATTCTATTCCATTGATCTACTTGTCTGTCACTATACCAGTACCATGCAGTTTTTATCACAATTGCTCTGTAGTAAAGCTTTAGGTCAGGCAGGGTGATTCCACCAGAGGTATTTTTATCCTTGAGAAGAGTTTTTGCTATCCTAGGGTTTTTGTTATTCCAGATGAACTTGGAGATTGCTCTTTCTAATTCGTTGAAGAATTGAGTTGGAATTTTGATGGGGATTGCATTGAACCTGTAGATTGCTTTTGGCAAGATAACCATTTTTAAAATGTTGATCCTGCCAATCCATGAGCATGGGAGATCTTTCCATCTTCTGAGATCTTCTTTAATTTCTTTCTTCAGAGACTTGAAGTTTTTATCATACAGATCTTTCAATTCCTTAGTTAGAATCACGACAAGATATTTTATATTATTTGTGACTATTGAGAAGGGTGTTGTTTCCCTAATTTCTTTCTCAGCCTGTTTATTCTTTGTGTAGAGAAAGGCCATTGACTTGTTTGAGTCAATTTTATATCCAGCTACTTCACCGAAGCTGTTTATCAGGTTTAGGAGTTCTCTGGTGGAATTTTTAGGGTCACTTATATATACTATCATATCGTCTTCAAAAAGTGATATTTTGACTTCATCTTTTCCAATTTGTATCCCCTTGATCTCCTTTTGTTGTCGAATTGCTCTGGCTAGGACTTCAAGTACAATGTTGAATAGGTAGGGAGAAAGTGGGCAGCCTTGTCTAGTCCCTGATTTTAGTGGGATTGCTTCAAGCTTCTCTCCATTTACTTTGATGTTGGCTACTGGTTTGCTGTAGATTGCTTTTATCATGTTTAGGTATGGGCCTTGAATTTCTGATATTTCCAAGACTTTTATCATGAATGGGTGTTGCTTCTTGATGAAGGCTTTTTCCGCATCTACCGAGATGATCATGTGTTTTTTGTCTTTGAGTTTGTTTATATAATGGATTACATCGATGGATTTCCATATATTAAACCACCCCTGTATCCCGGGAATAAAACCTACTTGGTCAGGATGGATGCTTGTTTTAATGTGTTCTTGGATTCGGTTAGCAAGAATTTTATTGAAGATTTTTGCATCCATATTCATAAGGGAAATTGGTCTGAAGTTCTCTATCTTTGTTGGATCTTTCTATGGTTTAGGTATCAGAGTAACTGTGGCTTCATAGAATGAGTTGGGTAGAGTTCTCTCTACTTCTATTTTGTGGAATAATTTGTGCAGAACTGGAATTACATCTTCTTTGAAGGTCTGGTAGAACTCTGCACTAATCCCATCTGGTCCTGGGCTTTTTTTGGTTGGGAGACTATTAATGACTGCGTCTATTTCTTTAGGGGATATGGGAATGTTTAGATAGTTAACTTGATCCTGATTTAACTTTGGTATCTGGTATCTGTCTAGAAATTTGTCCATTTCGTCCAGGTTTTCCAGTTTTGTTGAGTATAGCCTTTTGTAGAAGGATCTGATGGTGTTTTGGATTTCTTCAGGGTCTGTTGTTATGTCTCCCTTTCCATTTCTGATTTTGTTAATTAGGATGTTGTCCCTGTGCCCTCTAGTGAGTCTAGCTAAGGGTTTATCTATCTTGTTGATTTTCTCAAAGAACCAACTCCGAGTTTGGTTAATTCTTTAAATAGTTCTTCTTGTTTCCACTTGTTTGATTTCACCCCTGAGTTTGATTATTTCCTGCCGTCTACTTCTCTTGGGTAAATTTTGTTCCGTTTTTTCTAGAGCTTTTAGATGTGTTGTCAAGCTGCTAGTGTGTACTCTCGCCAGTTTCTTTTTGGAGGCACTCAGAGCTATAAGTTTCTGTCTTAGAAATGCTTTCATTGTGTCCCATAGGTTTGGGTATGTTGTGGCTTCATTTTCATTAAACTCTAAAAAGTCTTTAATTTCTTTATTCCTTCCTTGACCAAGGTATTATTGAGAAGAGTGTTGTTCAGTTTCCACGTGAATGGTGGCTTTCCATTATTTATGTTGTTATTGAAGATCAGCCTTAGTCCATGGTGGTCTAATAGGATGCATAGGACAATTTCAATATTTTTGTATCTGTTGAGGCCTGTTTTCTGACCAGTTATATGGTCAATTTTGGAGTACGTGCCGTGAGGTGCCAAGAAGAAGGTATATCCTTTTGTTTTAGTATAAAATGTTCTGTAGATATCTGTTAAGTCCATTTGTTTCATAACTTCTGTTAGTTTCACTGTGTCCCTGTTTAGTTTCTGTTTCCACGATCTGTCCATTGATGAATGTGGTATGTTGAAGTCTCCCACTATTATTGTGTGAGGTGCAATGTGTGCTTTGAGCTTTACTAAAGTGTCTTTAATGAATGTGGATGCCCTTGCATTTGGAGCATAGATATTCAGAATTGAGAATTCCTCTTGGAGGATTTTACCTTTGATGAGTATGAAGTGTCCTTCCTTGTCTTTTTTGATAACTTTGGATTGGCAGTCAGTTTTATTCGATATTAGAATGGCTACTCCAGCTTGTTTCTTCAGACCATTTGCTTGGAAAATTGTTTTCCAGCCTTTCACTCTGAGGTAGTGTCTGTCTTTTTCCCTGAGATGGGTTTCCTGTAAGCAGCAGAATGTTGGGTCCTGTTTGTGTAGCCAGTCTGTTAGTCTATGTCTTTTTATTGCAGAATTGAGTCCATTGATATTAAGAGATATTAAGGAAAAGTAATTGTTGCTTCCTTTTATTTTTGTTGTTAGAGTTGGCATTGTGTTCTTGTGGCAGTCTTCTTTTTTGGTTTGTTGAGGGATTGCTTTCTTGCTTCTTCTAGGGTGTGATTTCTGTCCTTGTATTGGTTTTTTTCTGTTATTATCCTTTGAAGGGCTGGATTTGTGGAAAGATAATGTGTGAATTTGGTTTTGTCATGGAATACATTGGTTTCTCCATCTATGGTAATTGAGAGTTTGGCCAGGTATAGTAGCCTGGGTTGGCATTTGTGTTCTCTTAGTGTCTGTATAACATCTGTCCAGGTTCTTCTGGCTTTCATACTCTCTGGTAAAAAGTCTGGTGTAATTCTGATAGACCTGCCTTTATATGTTACTTGACCTTTCTCCCTTACTGCTTTTAATATTCTCTCTTTATTTAGTGCATTTGTTGTTCTGATTATTATGTGTCGGGAGGAATTTCTTTTCTGGTCCAGTCTATTTGGAGTTCTGTAGGCTTCTTATATGTTCATGGGCATCTCTTTCTTTAGGTTTGGGAAATTTTCTTCTATATTTTTGTTGAAGATATTTGCTGGCCCTTTAAGTTGAAAATCTTCATTCTCATCAACTCCTATTATCTGTAGGTTTGGTCTTCTCATTGTGTCTTGTATTTCCTGGATGTTTTGAGTTAGGATCCTTTTGCGTTTTGTATTTTCTTTGATTGTTGTGCTGATATTCTCTATGGAATCTTCTGCACCTGAAATTCTCTCTTCCATCTCTTGTATTCTGTTGCTGATGCTCACATCTATGGTTCCAGATTTCTTTCCTAGGGTTTCTATCTCCAGCGTTGCCTCACTTTGGGTTTTCTTTATGGTGTCTACTTCCCTTTTTAGGTCTAATATGGTTTTGTTCATTTCCATCACCTGTTTGGATGTGTTTTCCTTTTTTTCTTTAAGGATTTCTACCTGTTTGCTTGTGTTTTCCTGTTTTTCTTTAAGGACTTATAACTCTTTAGCAGTGTTCTCCTGTATTTCTTCAAGTGAGTTACTAAAGTCCTTCTTGATGTCCTCTACCATCATCATGAGATATGCTTTTATATCCGGGTCTAGCTTTTCGGTTGTATTGGGGTGCCCAGGACTAGGTGGGGTGGGAATGCTGAGTTCTGATGATGGTGAGTGTTCTTGATTTCTGTTAGTAGGATTCTTATGTTTGCCTTTCACCATCTGGTAATCTCTGGAGCTAATTGTTATAGTTGTCTCTGGTAAGAGCTTGTTCCTCAGGTGATTCTGTTAGCCTCTATCAGCAGACCTGGGAGACTAGCTCTATCCTTAGTTTCAGTGGTCAGAGTACTCTCTACAGGCAAGCTCTCCTCTTGCAGGGAAGGTGCCCAGATATCTGGTGTTCGAACCTGCCTCCTGGCAGAAGTTGTGTTCCACTCACCAGAGGTCTTAAGGTCCCGTGGAGGGTCCTGTGAGGAACTTCTGGGTGTCCAGCAACTCAGTGCACAAGGAACCCCGGTGCTGGAGTGGACCAGAAGGGACTTGTGCCCCTAATCAGGCCGGGTTCTCTGCTTCCCTAGTTAATGCAGTCTCGGGTCCCGTGCGATTGGATTGGAGCAGACGCTGTGTTCCACTCACCAGAGGTCTTAGGATCCCATGGGGGAATCCTGTGTGGGTCCTTGTGTGTGTCCTGAGACTGCCCAGGCCAGGAACCCCGGTGCTGCAGTGGACCGGAAGGTGGTCGGATGTCAGGAGCCCGAAAAGGGCGTTGCCTCAGAAGCTCTGTGGCTCCTGCCTGTCCCAGGAGTTGTCCACTTCTGTGTGCACACTGTCACCTGTGCAGACTACTTTTCGGCGGATTCCTGGAACCAAGATGGCTCCTGCCGTTCCTGAGGCAAAAACCTTCTGGGCCGGGTGGACACCTGTCCTCTGGCCGGGGAGGTGGTTGGATGTCTGGAGCCCGAAAAGGGCGCTGTCTCAGAAGCTCTGTGGCTCCCGCCTGTCCCAGAAGCTGTCAGCTTCTGTGTGCACACTCTCACCTGTGCAGACTACTTTTTGGCAGAGTCCCGGAATCTGAGCTTTTCTTTTAAATTCAATTCTTGACTTTAAGAAAAAAAAAGTTACGACAAGCCTCTTCCGGTCAGAAAAGCACCAGGGCAGCTGGGGCGCAGGGTCTGCTGACACTCGTCAGCTACCCACAACACCCGCCACAGGATCTTAAGACTTCTGGTGAGTGGAGCACAGCTTCTGCTCCAATCCAATTGCGCGGGACCTGAGACTGCATTAGTTAGGGAAGCAGAAACCGGCCTGAGTAGGACCACAGGCCTCATCCGGCTGGATCAGCGCTGGGGTAGCGGGAGCGCAGGGTTGCCTGACACCCGCCAGCTACCCACGACCCCCGCCGCAGGATTTTGGGACTGCTGGTGAGTGGAACACAGCTTCAGCTCCAATCCAATTGTGCGGGACCTGAGACTGCATTAGTTAGGGAAGCAGAAACCGGCCTGAGTAGGGCCACAGGCCACATACGGCCGGATCAGCGCCGGGGTAGCGGGAGCGCAGGGTTGCCTGACACCCGCCAGCTACCCACGACCCCCGCCGCAGGATTTTGGGACTGCTGGTGAGTGGAACACAGCTTCTGCTCCAATCCAATTGCGCGGGACCTGAGACTGCATTAGTTAGGGAAGCAGAAACCGGCCTGAGTAGGGCCACAGGCCTCATCCGGCTGGATCAGCACCGGGGTAGCGGGAGCGCAGGGTTGCCTGACACCCGCCAGCTACCCACGACCCCCGCCGCAGGATTTTGGGACTGCTGGTGAGTGGAACACAGCTTCTGCTCCAATCCAATTGCACGCGGGACCAGAGACTGCATTAGTTAGGGAAGCAGAAAAACGGCCTGAGTAGGACCACAGGCCTCTTCCGGCTGGACCAGCACCGGGGTACCGTCAGCTACCCAAGACCCCCGCCGCAGGATTTAGAGACTGCTGGTGAGTGGAACACAGCTTCTGCTCCAATCTTTAAACAGTGACAACGATAACAACTAACCCCAGAGATTACCAGATGGCGAAAGGTAAACGTAATAATCTTACTAACAGAAACCAAGACCACTCACCATCATCAGAACCCAGCACCCCCACTTCGCCCAGTCCAGGGCACCCCAACACACCGGAAAAGCTAGACAGGGATTTAAAAGCATATCTCCTGATGATGATAGAGAACTTCAAGAAGGACTTTAATAACACACTTAAAGAAATGCAGGAGAACACTGCTAAACAGGCAGAAGACAATAAAGAGAAAGCACAAAAATCCCTTAAAGAATTACAGGAGAACACTGCTAAAGAGTTACAAATCCTTAAAGAAAAACACGATAACATAATCAAACAGGTAGAAGTCCTTACAGAAAAACAGGAAAACACATCCAAACAGATGATGGAAATGAACAAAACCATACTAGACCTAAAAAGGGAAGTAGACACAATAAAGAAAACCCAAAATGAGGCAACACTGGAGATAGAAACCCTAGGAAAGAAATCTGGAACCATAGATACGAGCATCAGCAACAGAATACAAGAGATGGAAGAGAGAATCTCAGGTGCAGAAGATTCCATAGAGAACATCGGCACAACAATCAAGGAAAATGTAAAATGCAAAAAGATCCTAACTCAAAACATCCAAGAAATACAGGACGCAATGAGAAGACCAAACCTACGGATAATAGGAGTGGATGAGAATGAAGATTTTCAACTCAAAGGACCAGCAAACATCTTCAACAAAATTATAGAAGAAAACTTCCCAAATCTAAAGAAAGAGATGCCCATGAACATACAAGAAGCCTACAGAACTCCAAATAGACTGGACCAGAAAAGAAATACCTCCCGACACATAATAATCAGAACAACAAATGCTCTAAATAAAGATAGAATACTAAAAGCAGTAAGAGAAAAAGGCCAAGTAACATATAAAGGCAAGCCTATCAGAATTACACCAGATTTTTCACCAGAGACTATGAAAGCCAGAAGATCCTGGACGGATGTTATACAAACACTAAAAGAACACAAATTCCAGCCCAGGCTACTATACCCAGCCAAACTCTCAATTAACATAGATGGAGAAACCAAAGTATTCCACGACAAAACCAAATTCACACATTATCCCTCCACGAATCCAGCCCTTCAAAGGATAATAACAGAAAAAAACCAATACAAGGACAGGAACCACGCCCTAGAAACAACAAGAAGGTAATCCCTCAACAAACCTAAAAGAAGACAGCCACAAGAACAAAATGCCAACTTTAACAACAAAAATAACAGGAATCAACAATTACTTTTCCTTAATATCTCTTAATATCAATGGACTCAACTCCCCGATAAAAAGACATAGACTAGCAAACTGGCTACACAAACAAGACCCAACATTTTGCTGCTTACAGGAAACTCATCTCAGAGAAAAGGATAGACACTACCTCAGAATGAAAGGATGGAAAACAATTTTCCAAGCAAATGGCATGAAGAAATAAGCTGGAGTAGCCATTCTAATATCTGATAAGATTGACTTCCAACCCAAAGTCATTAAAAAAGACAGGGAGGGACACTTCATACTCATCAAAGGTAAAATCCTCCAAGAGGAACTATCAATCCTGAATATCTATGCTCCAAATACAAAGGCAGCCACATTCATTAAAGAAACTTTAGTAAAGCTCAAAGCACACATTGCACCTCATACAATAATAGTGGGAGACTTCAACACACCACTTTCACCAATGGACAGATCATGGAAACAGAAACTAAACAGGGACACAGTAAAACTAAGAGAAATTATGAATCAAATGGATCTGGCAGATATCTACAGAACATTCTATCCTAAAACAAAAGGATATACCTTCTTCTCAGCACCTCATGGTACCTTCTCCAAAATTGACCACATAATTGGTCACAAAGCAGGCCTAAACAGATATAAAAATATTGAAATTGTCCCATGCATCCTATCAGATCACCATGGACTAAGGCTGATCTTCAATAACAAAATAAATAATAGAAAGCCAACCTTCACGTGGAAACTGAACAACACTCTTCTCAATGATACCTTGGTCAAGGAAGGAATAAAGAAAGAAATTAAGGACTTTTTAGAGTTCAATGAAAATGAAGCCACAACATACCCAAACTTATGGGACGCAATGAAAGCATTTCTAAGAGGAAAACTCATAGCTCTGAGTGCCTCCAAAAGGAAACTAGAGAGAGCACACATTAGCAGCTTGACAACACACCTAAAAGCACTAGAACAAAAGGAAGCAAATTCACCCAAGAGGAGTAGACGGCAGGAAATAATCAAACTCAGGGGTGAAATCAACCAAGTGGAAACAAGAAAAACTATTCAAAGAATCAACCAATCAAGGAGCTGGTTCTTTGAGAAAATCAACAAGATAGATAAACCCTTAGCCAGACTCACTAGAGGGCACAGGGAAAGCATCCTAATTAACAAAATCAGAAATGAAAAAGGAGACATAACAACAGATCCTGAAGACATCCAAAACACCATCAGATCCTTCTACCAAAGGCTATACTCAACAAAACTGGAGAACCTGGATGAAATGGAGAAGTTCCTAGACAGATACCAGGTACCAAAGTTGAATCAAGATCAGGTTAATGATCTAAACAGCCCTATATCCCCCAAAGAAATAGAAGCAGTCATTAATAGTCTCCCAACTAAAAAAAGCCCAGGACCAGATGGGTTTAGTGCAGAGTTCTATCAGACCTTCAAAGAAGATCTAATCCCAGTTCTTCACAAACTATTCCACAAAATAGAAACAGAAGGTACTCTACCCAACTCATTCTATGAAGCCACAATTACTCTGATACCGAAACCACAAAAAGACCCAACAAAGATAGAAAACTTCAGACCAATATCCCTTATGAATATTGATGCAAAAATCCTCAATAAAGTTCTTGCTAACCGAATCCAAGAACACATCAAAACAATCATCCATCCTGACCAAGTAGGTTTCATCCCAGGGATGCAGGGATGGTTCAATATACGGAAATCCATCAACGTAATCCAGTATATAAACAAACTCAAAGACAAAAACCACATGGTCATCTCGTTAGATGCGGAAAAAGCATTTGACAAGATCCAACACCCATTCATGATAAAAGTCTTGGAAAGATCAGGAATTCAAGGCCCATACCTAAACATGATAAAAGCAATCTACAGCAAACCAGTAGCCAACATCAAAGTAAATGGTGAGAAGCTTGAAGCAATCCCTCTAAAATCAGGGACTAGACAAGGCTGTCCACTTTCTCCATACCTATTCAACATTGTACTTGAAGTCCTAGCCAGAGCAATTCGACAACAAAAGGAGATCAAAGGGATACAAATTGGAAAAGATGAAGTCAAAATATCACTCTTTGCAGATGATATGATAGTATATATAAGTGACCCTAAAAATTCCACCAGAGAACTCCTAAGCCTGATAAACAGCTTCGGTGAAGTAGCTGGATATAAAATTAACTCAAACAAATCAATGGCCTTTCTCTACACAAAGAATAAACAGGCTGAGAAAGAAATTAGGGAAACAACACCCTTCTCAATAGTCACAAATAATATAAAATATCTTGGCGTGACTCTAACTAAGGAAGTGAAAGATCTGTATAATAAAAACTTCAAGTCTCTGAAGAAAGAAATTATAGAAGATCTCAGAAGATGGAAAGATCTCCCATGCTCATGGATTGGCAGGATCAACATTGTAAAAATGGCTATCTTGCCAAAAGCAATCTACAGATTCAATGCAATCCCCATCAAAATACCAAATCAATTCTTCAACGAATTAGAAAGTGCAATCTGCAAATTCATCTGGAATAACAAAGAACCTAGGATAGCAAAAACTCTTCTCAAGGATAAAAGAACCTCTGGTGGAATCACCATGCCGGACCTAAAGCTCTACTACAGAGCAATTGTGATAAAAACTGCATGGTACTGGTATAGTGACAGACAAATAGACCAATGGAATAGAATTGAAGACCCAGAAATGAACCCACACACCTATGGTCACTTGATCTTCGACAAGGGAGCTAAAAACATCCAGTGGAAGAAAGACAGCATTCTCAACAAATGGTGCTGGCACAACTGGTTGTTAACATGTAGAAGAATGCGAATCGATCCATTCCTATCTCCTTGTACTAAGGTCAAGTCTAAGTGGATCAAGGAACTTCACATAAAACCAGAGACACTGAAACTTATAGAGGAGAAAGTGGGGAAAAGCCTTGAAGATATGGGCACAGGGGAAAAATTCCTGAATAGAACAGTAATGGCTTGTGCTGTAAGATCGAGAATTGACAAGTGGGACCTCATGAAACTACAAAGCTTCTGCAAGGCTAAAGACACCATCAATAAGACAAAAAAACCACCAACAGATTGGGAAAGGATCTTCACCTATCCTAAATCAGATAAGGGACTAATATCCAATATATATAAAGAACTCAAGAAGGTGGACTCCAGAAAGTCAAATAACCCCATTAAAAAATGGGGCTCAGAACTGAACAAAGAATTCTCACCTGCGGAATACCGAATGGCAGAGAAGCACCTGAAAAAATGTTCAACATCCTTAATCATCAGGGAAATGCAAATCAAAACAACCCTGAGATTCCACCTCACACCAGTCAGAATGGCTAAGATCAAAAATTCAGGTGACAGCAGATGCTGGCGAGGATGTGGAGAAAGAGGAACACTCCTCCATTGTTGGTGGGATTGCAAGCTTGTACAACCACTCTGGAAATCAGTCTGGCGGTTCCTCAGAAAATTGGACATAGTACTACCGGAGGATCCAGCAATACCTCTCCTGGGCATATATCCAGAAGATGTCCCAACCGGTAAAAAGGACACATGCTCCACTATGTTCATAGCAGCCCTATTTATAATAGCCAGAAGCTGGAAAGAACCCAGATGTCCCTCAACAGAGGAATGGATACAGAAATTATGGTACATTTACACAATGGAGTACTACTCAGCTATTAAAAAGAATGAATTTATGAAATTCCTAGCCAAATGGATGGACCTGGAGGGCATCATCTTGAGTGAAGTAACACAATCACAAAAGAACTCACACAATATGTATTCATTGATAAGTGGATATTAGCCCAAAACTTAGGATACCCAAGATATAAGATACAATTTGATAAACGCATGAAACTCAAGAAGAATGAAGACCAAAGTGTGGACACTGTGCACCTTCTTAGAATTGGGAACAAAACACCCAGGGAAGGAGTTACAGAGACAAAGTTCGTAGCTGTGATGAAAGGATGGACCATTTAGAGACTGCTGTATCCAGGGATCCGTCCCATAATCAGCTTCTAAACGCTGACACCATTGCATACACTAGCAAGATTTTGCTGAAAGGACCCAAATATAGCTGTCTCTTGTGAGACGATGCCGGGGCCTAGCAAACACAGGAGTGGATGTTCACAGTCAGCTATTGGATGTATCACAGGGCTCCCAATGGAGAAGCTAGAGAAAGTACCCAAGGAGCTAAAGGGATCTGCAACCCTATTGTTGGAACAACATGATGTACTAACCAGAACCCTGGAGCTCTTGTCTCTAGCTGCATATGTATCGAAAGATGGCCTAGTCGGCCATCAATGGAAAGAGAGGCCCATTGGACTTGCAAACTTTATATGCCCCAATATAGGGGAATGCCAGGGCCAAAAGAATGGGAATGGGTGGGTAGGGAAGTGGGGGGCGCTATGGGGGACTTTTGGGATAGTATTGGAAATGTAATTGAGGAAAATATGTAATAAAAATAAAAAAAAAAAGAATTTAAAAAAAAAAAAAAAAAAAAAAAGAAAAAAAAGTTACAAAGACAGAAGCACTCTGTACTGTTTCCCATTATATTTCCTGTGATCATTTAATGTTTCAGTTTTTTAAAAAAAAATTGTGTGTGTGTGTGTATGTGTGTGTGTGTGTGTGTGCATGTGCGCTCATGAGAGTATTTCTGCATCTGAGAGATTGTGCACATGAATACATTTATCCTGTGAGGCTTGAGGACTGCGATGTGTCTCCCGGAACTGCAGTCTGTGGTCTGTCTGCCATGGATGTTGAGTACTGAACTTGAAGCCTTGAGGTGAGGCACCTTAACCATTGAACCACATGCCCATCCCACTATCGCTTCTTAACAAAAGGTCGTAATTTGTTTGTTTTTAGCGAACTGAATTCTAGAGTTATTGACAAACAAAGCAGGTACTTATTTTTGCCTTTGCAAAACCTCTGCTAGCCTTTTTGTCTCTCCCCTTAACAGCTTTATCAGCAAGTTGCTCTTCAGTTGGCCAAATATCTGGTCTGCAGGTTAGAAAGGTTAGCAGGCCTCAGGAGGAACAGCTAGAGAGTGCCACCCCATGGAGTCCAGACCTAGGAAGAACTGCAGGCCTAGCCTCTGCCTTGTTTTACAGTGTTGTTTTCTACTGCTTCCTGCACGCCTTCATTTTAGAAACAGAAACAATCTGACAACCGTCTAAAACTCCTGGCAAATGTTTCATTTCCTTTATGCTTAAAAATGTTATTTACAGGAAGGAGCTTTGGGGTGGTGCTGCAGACTGAATGAGAAGATGAGGAAGAGGAGGAGAAGGGAGATGAGGTGGTGGTGGAGGAGGAGTTAGAGGAGGAGGTGGTGGAGGAAGAGGAGGAGGAGGAGAGGAACCAGACTATTCTTAAGGGGTTGAGGATTTAAGAGAGAATACAGAGTGAAAGAGAGAGAGAGAGAGGGAGAGGGAGAGGGAAAGGGGGGAGGGAGAGAGAGGGAGAGGGGGAGGGAGAGGGGGGAGGGAGAGAGAGAAAGAGAGATTATTCTAAACTTTGCTAGACAGAAGACATTGTCACTGGGAACCCTACATTGGTCTGAAGCCTTACAGGGCTGGCCTTAGCCTTACTACCCGGTTATAGGAGAATTGTGGCTGGGTGAAATAGTCGCTCGGTTAGGGCTGCCCCACACTTAGAGGGAGAGCAACCCAGGGTGATGGTGGCTTGGAAGGCCGGTAATTGTTAAAAGAATATTACTGTGCGCAGAGCAAGCCCAGCAGTTCAGCGACTACTTTCTGTGCCAGAAGCCAGAAACAAGAGACTCTAGTGGGAGACAGGGCCCAGGTCCAAGAACCACCTTGCAGGTTTGGGGCGAAACAGGACAAGCAGCCCAGACCTTGAGCCAGGGTGTTTTGCCCAGTGAGGTCAGCCTGACACTCCTATTGAGGAGATGGCTCATTATTTCTGTCTTGTCTCCTGGAGTGGATTCCTTGCCCAGGGTTCTCTTCCAGGCCTGGCTGCTGCTATTCATTCTTGGGCACCTTGGGGCCTTAGAGAAAGGCAGGCTCCTGTGTGCTACAGCTCCAGTCAAGCTTGCCTCCTTACTGAACGCCTTCATTTTCAAAACAAAGACACACTGAGAACTGCCGAATGCTCCTCACAAATGTTTCAATTATTGTAAGCTTAAGCTGGATGTGATAGTGTAGACTGAATGGGAAAAAAAGGGGAAAATAAAAAACGTTTAAAAGTTAGAAGAAGAAGAAGAAGAAGAAGAAGAAGAAGAAGAAGAAGAAGAAGAAGAAGAAGAAGAAGAAGAAGAAGAAGAAGAAGAAGAAGAAGAAAAGGAGAAGAAGAAAGAGGAGTAGGAGGAGGAGGAGGAGGAGACCATAATATGCCTAAGGGGTTTCAGGTTTCTTTAAGTGAGTGGCCAGGGGTTAGAGGCTCTTCTAACTAAAATGGGGCCAGAGGAGCTCAGAGTTAACTTCAGTCAAGGGAACATGTAGTCCTATGGGCTTGAGGGGCAAGAGAGTGGCAGTTAGGTTACAATTCACCTGGAATCATAATCGCCCTACTTCTCAACAGTAAAAAAAAAAAAAAAAAAAAAAAAAAAAAATCCAGGACTGTTTTGTCTTCTAACTACAATGAAGGATGTCCCTTCATATTGTTGGTATTGTCTGGACTCCAACCCACAGTTACCTGTCAAAGGCCAGGTATGCTCCTTCCCACAGATACATAGCCAGATAGGTCTGGTGCACTTTAAAAGGGTTGCTTACCCCTTCCTGCTTCTCTTACTCCTGCTTCTCTCTCTCCTGCGTCTTGTCCCTTGCTCCCTTTCTCTCCCCATTCCCTTTCCGCTTCTCTCCACGTGGTCATGGCCAGCCTCTACTTCTCTACTCTCTCCTTCTCTCTGCCTTTCTCTGCCTCTAACTACTCTCTTAACTCCCATCCCCATGCCCTAAATAAACTCTATTCTATGCTATGCTGTCCTGTGGCTGGTCCCTCAGTGGCTCATGGAGACATCCCCTCCACCCATACCTCACCACACCACACCCCTATAGAATATTTATACTTATTTATCTTTTTATAATCACAGCACATATAAGTTTTTATTGTTTCATAGAACTCAGTGGAGAGATTTCTGCCTACAAGCTGCTACATTTGGCTCTTGGGCTGGGACTGCCAGTTATCCAGTTGTTTGTTTGTTTGTTTGTTTGTTTGTTTGTTTGTTTGTTTTTAACCTAGCTGGTGCAGGTAATCTTGGTGAAGGCAAGTGCTCTGTAAGGTACCAGGAGTCATTTGGTAGTTTCTGGATTTAGCTGCGTATTTTCAGCAGAGCCTTTGCAAGGTTGTTCTGAGTTTGCTTTCTTTGTTGGAAGTCAGAAATGAGCCCTGGTGGAAGAGGAAGTGGCAGAGGCTGGATGTGGGTGTGGGGCACGGACCTGACATGGGAAGAGGTGGGGGCTACACCATCGTGCAGTTTCATCTCTGCAGCAAGTGTCTCCCATGTTTCTGGCCAATGTTTACTAAATTTTATGCTTAAAATGTTATTTACAGAGCAGAACTGGGTGTGAGGGTACAGACCTCCAGTTCCAGCAGACTCTGTGGAACCAGGAGA
Source organism: Mus caroli (assembly GCF_978045245.1). Taxonomy (NCBI): domain Eukaryota; kingdom Metazoa; phylum Chordata; class Mammalia; order Rodentia; family Muridae; genus Mus; species Mus caroli. The sequence continues at coordinate 101,410,030 of NW_028227271.1, read as the reverse complement.
AGGAGGCTATAAATTCCAAGCCAGTCATTTTAGCACAACAGGTATCAGGCATGATACAGTCACCCAGCCAGGTACCTTGGAAATTTTCTTTAAAATCACAATTCATAAGTAAACCCAATAAAGCCAGGATAGCCAGTGCATTTCTTGCAAATACAATGCAAGATTTTTCACCTCACAGGACTTCTGATGATGTCATAGATACTTCGTAATAAATATAGCATTCAGTGGCTGTCAAGTAGATACTTGGGTAGACAGAATAGATAGGAAGCTATGTAAAGAAATGCATGCAATCAGCGATATCAGTGAATCATATATTTTTTTAAATTTCATATTTCATTTTATTTTGAGAAAGGACAGGTAATATCTTCAGCAAATGTTTCTTCAAAAACTGGATGGCTACAAGTAAAATTCAATTAATTCACCCTCTCTCTTTCCCATCCTGGAGAAATACCAGTTCAAATGGTTCCATGACCATCCTATGATTCCCAAAAGCTCTAAAGCTAGCAGAAAAAGAAGCCTAACAACTTCAGGATATCCCCACAGAGAAGCTTTCTGAATAGGACTCTGCTTACCAAGAAAATAGTGCCACCATCTGGCAAAAGATGACATTACATAGAAATCCTTAGGTCCAGCAATGGAAGTGACTGAGAGTTTGTCAAGTGCCCACAGTTTTGTTTGTTTGTTTGTTTGTTTGTTTGTTTGTTTGTTTGTTTGTTTATTATTGGTACTCTTTATCTGGCATCGGATTAGTTCCTCAACATTCAAAGATCATTAAGGAATACCAAATTACCCAGCCATCAAAAGGTCCCAACAAAGTGAACAGCCTGTTTTCAGAACCTGGAACCCAAATGCCAGCCTCCATGGGGAAGTGTTCATCCTTGCTCGACAGCTGGGAAAGGCACTAATGTTTCTCTGCGATTCTGTGACATCCCAGTCACAATGTCAGAATGTCAGAATGTCAGTCATCTTTTTTGTTTGTTTGTTTGTTTTGTTTTTCGAGACAGGGTTTTTCTGTGTAGCCCTGGCTATCCTGGAACTCACTTTGTAGACCAGACTGGCCTCGAACTCAGAAATCCGCCTGCCTCTGCCTTCCAAGTGCTGGGATTATAGGCGTCAGTCATCGTGAAAGCGAAGGAGAATCTGTGCTGGGGAGGAGGTGAGGAGGGGTTTGGAGAACTGGGCCCCTTGTAGATTATTGGTGAGAACATCAGCTACTCTGGTCCTCTGAAGGCTGGAATGAAGAGTCCTCACAAAAACTAAAAGAAGGGTTCCACGGCCTCAGTCTTATCACTTACTTATGTTCACCTGTAACCTCGGAGTCCACTTACCTTAGAGAAACTTCCACAATCCTGTTTCTCGAATCTTTGTTCAAAACAGCTGAGTGACAGACCCAATCTGTGTATCCCATAACGAAGGAATGAGCAAAGAAGAGATGTTTTACATACCCAAGGGAATTCTTTCCATCCACAAAGAAGAATGGAGTCCTGTGGGGTGGTAGCTTGGCTGAGAATACCCCCCCCCCCCACGGTCTCACATATTAGAATGTTTACATCATAGTTGATGGCATATTTAGGAGAGATTAGGAGGTGTGGCCTTGTTGGAAAAGGTGTTTCTCCTGCTTGTGGGTGAGATACAAAATCTCAAGTGCTGCTCCAGCTCCAGCTCCAGCTCCATGCCTGAGTCTGCTTCCTTACTTGCTTCCCCTCTCTTGGTGATTGTGGACTTCCCCTCATGTGGTGGCTTAAATAGTTATGGCAATCAGGGCACAGGGATCAGTGGGTGGAGTGGGCAGACCACCACATAAATAACTTTAAAAGTTCCACAGTAGTTAAAAATTCAAACACATTAAGATTTCAGTTTCTTTAAGATATCGAGTTTCAGCAGAGCTATGGTGCTGCGTGATTTAATCTCAGCACTTGGTAGGCAGAGGCAGTTGGATCTTTGCTAGCCTGGTCTGCAGAAGGAGTTGCAAGACAGCCAAGGCAACATGCAGAGAAACCCTGTGTCTAAATAAAATAAAATAAAATAAAATTAAATAACAAATAAATAAAATAGCCAGTTGATTAAAAAAAAAATCTAGCCTCTTAAAACTCAAAGTCTCAATTGCGGGCTCCAGTAAAATAAAAAAAAAAAAAATACCAAATATTTTCTTATATCAAGAGGAAAAGTTAGGGCAAATTAAAGCAAAATCAAACTCCAACCATCCAATGTGTGGCTTCTATTCATAATCTTTTGGATTCTTCCTAAGGGCTTGGTTCACTTTTCCACTCTGCCTTCTGCAGCAACCACAGCTTGTCCTCTAGGCTCCAGTTGGCTCCACTCCACTGCTGCAGCTGTTCTTGATGGTCGTATGGTATTGGCATCACCCAAATGCTGGGGTCTTCTGCTGCAGTTGGATTGCACTTTCACCAATAGCCTCTCATTGGCTCTCTTTGTGAAGCCAAGCCTCAACTTCTCTTCATGACCTCTTCAATCCTGGTATTCCACTGCCACTGAGGCTCCATCTTCATTAATGGCCTCTCACAAGCCAATCCTCAGATGCTCACCAAGACCCTTTGATGGCACCTGGGTGACTCTTACATATTACCAAGTTCGGCTTACATCATGAGAGACAATCTTGGACAGTTCTGGAATATAGCTTCTCTGTGCTCTCAGGGAACACTTCCCATGCTGGTCTCTTCTCAATCACTGCTAATTTCTTAGCTCAAACTAACCAGTATCAATTGTTCCAGTGATGCAAAGGTTTCACTTTAATGGTGCTGGTCTCTTGTAAATCACGCTTGATTCTTCAGCATCAGCTGTACCAGAATGACAGAATCTTAGTTCAAAAATAGCAAGTGGTTGTACAAGTTTGCACTCCCCCCAGAAATGGAGGAATGTTGCCCTTGCTCCACATCCCCACCAGCATGTGCTATCGCTTGAGGTTTTGATGTTAGCCATTCTGACCGGTGTAAGATAGAATCTCCAAGTTATTTTGATTTGCATTTCCATGATGTCTAAGGGCTTTGAACATTTCTTTAAGTGCTTCTCAGCCTTTTGAAATTCCTCTGTTTAGAATTCTCTGTTTAGCTCTCTGCCCCATTTCCTAATTGGGTTATTTGGGTTGTTGGTGTTTAAATTCTTGAGTTTTTTATAAATTTTGGATATTATCTTAACGACCAACCAATAACTGGCCCAACTTGAAACCCATCCCATGAACAAGCACCAATCTCTGACACTATTAATGATACTCCATTATGCTTGTAGTGGGTTAAAAAAAATTAGTCATTACCATGAAACATTTGGAGAAGCATTTAAAGGAGTTGAATTGGAATTCAGTGACCTGGATATAAAATTTAAAGATGATGTAGTGCTAATACCGTGAAGCTGACAGATTTGTGAATGCTATCGGAAATCAGTACTGGTAAACTGGGTATGGTGGTACATGCCTTTAATCCTAGCAGAGGCAGTCAGATCTCTGAGTTGGAGGACAGCCTGGTCTTCAGAGTGAGTTCCAGGACAATCAGGGCTACACAGAAAAACTATTCTTAAAAACCCAAACAACAACAACAAAAACAAAAACATTGGTGCCAGTTGGGTTATTATTAATGAAGCAGATAAATTGGGAATGACTACTATCTTTGAACCTACAAAAATTTTGAAATAGATTTCAATGAAAATTAAATTGCTGATATTAATCTAGCTAGTGATGGAGAGGTGAAACTGATTCTGAATTCTAAAATACAGATGCTGTAGTCAGTAACATGGGAAAAAGTAGATGCAAAATTCAATGACCAACTTGACAGGTGTCTTTATTATTATTATTATTAGATATTTTCTTCATTTACATTTCAAATGCTAACCCCAAAAACCCCTATACCCTCCCTCTACCCTGCTCCCTAGCTCGGAACTTTTTGACAGGTGTCTTGATCCATCCTTTTTGTCATCATAGGGTTCATTGATTTTCAACTTACAAGTCCTTCATGTTGGTGAACCTCATAGTGGGTTTAATTTTAATATAAGTGCCATTTAATATAAATGTTGTTGTTGTTTGAGACAGTGTTTCTCTCTTTGCCTTGCCATCCTGAAGATCACTCTATAGAGCCTCCAACTCACAGAGAACTACTTGCCTCTGTCTCCTGTGTATTGGGAATAAAGGTATGCACTACCATTGCCTGGTTAGTTTTATTGAGAACTTTAAGTAAAAGATTCTGCCAGATACAGTAAAGAAGAAGAAATGGATGATACAGATAGAGACCCAGGAAGTGAATGTGGATAGAAGCAGGTATGTGGAAATGTATTCAGACCCTCAAGTCTCCCTCTAATATATTTATTCTCTTATTAGTTCTGCATGTCAGATATTTGTTGTTTCTCTCATTGTTGCCATGATAGAGGATTTACATACTAGGAGGGGATCAATTCTCATATTTGTCTATGTTGCTGCATCTCCAGTGAATGGCTATTTGGATGAAGTTGTTATGCTAAACCAGAAGGAGGGAGATGGAAACAGCAGATGTTTATTGGGACGGCCCTTATCCCAGCTGTGGGTGTGGCACTGCCTTCCTGATCTATGTGTAGTCATTAATTATCATCCTCTAGAGCCATTCTGTTTGGAGCTAGCATGGTTGTTGTTTGCATCTGTGTTCTGTTTGTTTGTATTTTAAATTCTTCCTCTAAATACTTGGCAGAAAGCTGTCAGGTCAGCTTCCCTTGTCCCTTGTCATGCCAACACAGCGTCTCATTCTGTACTGAAGAAAAAGTGGATTATGAAGCTTGCAGCTATTGTTTGCCTGGGATGAATTTTGATTTTTGGCTCAATTTTTATTAAAATGTATTTTATCTTCATGCTTTTCTGGGCATTATAAGACCTACTATGTTTCATGATGCTGTTGCTGGTCATTCTGTGCATTTTAACCATCAGTGTGACTACTATGTGCATATTCTTCCTGCTAAGTGGAGAGGATTGTAGGTGGCAATGGGCACATTTTCTCTCTGCTGTGTCAACTGAAGCCTATCCTATGCTTACAGGTCTTCCTTTGACTACTATTTAAAGAAAAAAAAGGATGTATAACTCATTTCAAACCTTATTTTACTGTGGCATTTAGCACAGACCGGAGGAAAATATGTGAAGCAATTAATTACATGGGAACACACTTGTTTGACAGGAAAATCTATAGTAATGCGAAAATTGACTAAAGACCCTAGAAAACCTGAAACTTCAGATGAGACTGTCTTCCATGAGGGTGGAACTTGCACAGAAAAGAAGAATAAACACAAGAAGAGATCTGGCCTTAGCCCTGGGTACTTTTCAGGTCTCTTTCATGGTTTAAAGTAACTTCTATTTCTATTGATCCTGCCTTCTTGCTGACTGCTTTCACCAGTAGTTCACAGCAAACACTTGGATTTTATGCAGTAGGCATTATTACAAGACATGGCTAATCTTCCCAAACTACCTCATTGAAGATGAAATAGACCAGCTCTGTTCAGTAAAAGGGACAAATAGTTTTTTAAAAAACATTAGTAATATTTCTGTGAAAGGTGAATACTGAAATTCTACCAGTAGAAACTGTCCTGGCACTTAGCAGTTCTGTGTTATTGAAAATGATGTTTCATTTCAAGATTTATTTATTTATTATATGTAAGTAAACTGTAGCTGTTTTCAGACACTCCAGAAGAGGGTATCAGATCTCATTACGAATGGTTGTGACCCACCATGACTGGGATTTGAACTCAGGACCTTTGGAAGAGCAGTCAGTGCTCTTAACCACTGAGCCATCTCTCCAGCCCCCGATGTTTCATTTCAAAGATTACTTTTTCCTCTTATATTTACAGCAATTGTTGTTGTACTATGGGAGATTTTAATATATTGAACCTGGGTTCTTTTTGACCTGCTTTGGCCTTTCCCATTTAACTTTTTTCTTTTTTGAGAGAAAAATATTTCTCCATAGCCCTGGCTGTTCTAGAACTCAATATATACCAAGCTGCCCTCAAATCCGTAGATCCACTTGTCTGTGCTTTCCGAGTGCTGGGATTAAAACGATGTGCCACAACACACTGTTAGCTGCATCAATTTGTAAAATAAATAAATAAATAAATAAATAAATAAATAAATAAATAAATTTAAAACTATCCATTTCTCCGTGGAATATATCTGCTGTGGCCTTAATATCAGTTGAATTAACCTCATTTATTTATCTTCAAAATATGATAGTTAAGATGGAACTGTCTTACTTCCATCAAAAGAACTGTACAGTTAGAAAGCAAAGTATAGAAGTGCTTTTTATTAAACATTTTGAGATTTAAATATAGTACAGTTTAACTGAATGTCTACCATGATTATCTTTGCTGCCCTTCCCCCAAGTTAATTTTATATGTTTTTAGGGTTTCAAGAGGCTTTACATAAAAATGATTAAGAATAAAGGAGGATAATACATACATACATGCATACATACATACATACCACACATACACAATGTGCTGTAGATTTAGGTTCCTGGATGGATTTGGATGTGCAGGTTGATTGTGGAGGATGTTTTTTGGGATGGTGATCAGTGTAAAAATGTTTAGGTGGCCTTTTACATCTTGCCTACTGTTTATGAAGCTTTGGGTTACTTCAAAACCCAAAAGTGGGTTGGCGAGATGGCTCAGTGGGTAAAAAAAGCACTGACTGCTCTTCTGAAGAACCTGAGTTCAAATCCCAGCAACCACATGGTGGCTCACAACAATTGATAATGAGATCTGACACCCTCTTTTGGTGGGTCTGAAGCCAGCTACAGTGTACCTGTGTATAATAATAAATAAATCTTTGGACCAGAGCAAGCAGGTACTGAGCGAGTGGAGTTGACCGAAGGGAGCAGGGTTGACTGGATCGAGTGGGGTTGACTGGAGAGAGCAGAGGTCTAAAAATTTAATTCCCAACAATCACATGAAGGCTCACAACCATCTGTACAGCTACAGTGTACTAACATACATAAAATAAATAAATAACATACATTAAATAAATAAATAAATAAATCTTTAAACAAACAAACAACCCCCGCCCCCAAAATAAGTGTATGTCATACTTCTCTAAGACAAAATTGGTATATACAACCCTAAGACAGAAATTGGTACCAGAAGTGGAGTATTGCTGGGCTAGGCCTGACAATGCTTTTATCTGAAAGAATGTAGATTTGGGGACTTTGGATTTGGAAAACAGTGGAATGCGTTAAATGGGGTTTTAATGGGCTATCCAAAGATATGAAAGACTGTTTCGGAGAGTGATTTGTACTGTGCAGACCTGGCCCAAGAGGGTTCAGTGGGGAAGAATTTCAATATGTGGCCTAGAGACTGTTTTTGTGGTATTTTGGTGAAGAATGTGGCTGCTTTTTGCCCTTGTCTAAAGAGTCTACCTGAGTAAAGAGATTTATATTAATTAAATTGACAAAGGAAGTCTCAAAAAACAAACAAACAGAAGTGACTTTGTTCTCTAGTTAAGTCTCATGAAGAGCTTTTGACCAAGCTTAGCAAGCTGAAAAAGGGAAAATACAAAATGTATGTTTCGAGTATTAAAGGGGCACCAGGAAGTGAAATGGAGCTGAATCCTGTGTTCAAGGATATTAAATTGAATTAAGTGAGTGGGACTTTGGGGCAAGATCTCACTCCACTAAGTTTAGGTCGAGTCAAAAGTGCAAGTGCAAGCTTTAAATCCTAGGAGGCAAAGACAAACAGATCTCTGAGTTCAAGGCCAGTCTAGAGCATGTTCTAGGTAAAGAAAATCTTAAATCCAGGTGTGATAGTACACACCTTTAACCCCAGCATTACAAGAGACAGAGCCATGCAGATCTCTTGGATCAAGGTCAATCTACAGAACAAGTTCCAGAAAAGCCTCACTTAGGCAGTGAGTGAGTTGGAAAACAGAAAGCTGGTAATAGAATAAGGGGCGGGGGCATGTTCCAGACCCACCAAGCAGTAAACATGTCAGTTTCAACCATGTAGCTCTGGTTTTAGAGTGAAAAATAGGAGGGACTACTGGACCAATTGATGCTGGTTAGCTGGAGCTGGTGATTAAGAACAGACCAGCATCATTGAGGTGAAATCTTTTGGGAAGGGTTTGTTGAGAGCAAAAAAAAAAGCTGTGTTCCAGAGATAGCCAAGGCTGTACCTTGTGTTGGAGCTGTACTTGGTAATGTAAAAGAGTCACAGAGGTGGTACTGGTTTTGAAGCATGAAGGGGTCATGAAGAACAGCTGAGGCTTGGCACTGTGAGAGGTCATGGAAGACCATTTGGCGAAGGTGCAGCCTCAGTTGCAGTTCACAGTTCGGGACTGAATGGGTTATGCCAAGAAGCTGAGGCGTGGCACCAAGAAGAGAGCCTGTGAGAGGCTGTTGGGAGGCCTGGCTGCAGTGGAAGACCCCAGTGTATTGTCGATGCCAGTACCGTGGGGTGATCACCAAGAAGAGCAGTACAAGTGGGGTGGCTCAACCTGAGCTTATAATGCTACAGAGGGTGTGGGAAGCCGTGCACAGTCACCATTACAAGATGGTGCTGGCTTCCTCAGTGCCTAACTAGTAAACAAGCAATGTGCGTAGGTGCTGGAGTAAATTCGTGCCAAGCCACTGCCCATCCCAGGGCGTAGTAGTGGGGTGATGAGTGAGCAGCTAATCAGGAGCTGACATGTCACACAGAGGGGTATTTAAGCAGCCCTATTTTCCAGGTTCAGGGGCTTCCTGATAAGCAATAAAGCTTTGCTGTAGAAGGATCCAGTTGTCCGAGTGTGTTTTGCTGGCGAAACGTTACAAGGACATAGTGGCGCTGATAACCTGGTACTATATCATCACCAGGCACCGGAAAGGAGACCCCCGTTTCACACGGGACGGATTCAGAACAACGGGACAATACAGCTCTGCAAGTTATGGCCTTGAACTTTCTCCAGCGTTAGAAGCCTTTCTGTTCCTTTTCACAGGGCTCGTTCTTTTCTTTAGATTGCATACAGTTTCCACAGGAGGAATTGCTAACTAGTGTTCATTCGAGGTCAGACAAGGTTAGAAAAAAGGCAAGAAATAGCATGGGAGCCTCCCACTCTGTGGTGACCGCCTTACAGTCGGTCCTGAGGCAGCGTGGCTTGAAAATCTCCACCAAGACACTAGAAGGCTTTGTAAAAGAGATAGATAACATAGCTCAGGGTACTTAACTATCCCCTCTTGGGAGAAACTCAGGGGAGATTTAGTTGGGGAGCAGGAGAACGGCAAACTTAAAGCAGGAACCATACCATTGTGGAAGCTCATTAGATCGTGCTTAAAGGACGAGGAATGTCAACAAGTAGTTAAGACAGGGCAGAAAATTCTGGACGAAGTTCAAGAAAGCCTATCAGAGGTAGAGCAGGGAGAGAGAGTAGGAGCAAAGAGGAAACATGGTGCACCAAATAAGCATACAGGCCTTTCCACGGGTCTCGAACCCGAGGAAAAGATTATGTCGGGGAAGAATACCCGGGGAGAGATAAGAAGAAAGGAGGAGAAAAAACAAAAGAAAAAAGCTCAATCAACGGAGGTCCCTAGAAGAGGGAGCCTATACCCGCTGCTAGATAAGTTTAAGGAGCTAGGTCTTAGCAGCTCAGAATCAGATGAAGAACTTAGCCCCTCTGAGGAAACAGACTCAGAGGAGGAAAAAGCTTGTTATGAGAGAGAAAAGTACCACCCAGATAAAATGCGAGCTAATCAGTCAAGAAAAAAGCCAAAAGCTTGGCCTCTGGGCTCTCGGCTTCAAGGTCATAGTGCATCTCTGCCCTATGCGGAGCCCCCGCCCTGCGTAGTGTGTCAGCCCTGCGCAGACTCGTTCATTCCAAGAGAGGAACAAAGGAAGATGCAACAGGCATTTCCGGTCTTTGAAGGAGCCGAGGGTGGGCATGTTCACGCTCAGGTAGAGTATATACAGATTAAGGAGCTTGCCGAGTCTGTCCGTAACTATGGAGTCAGTGCCAATTTCACTGTAGCACAAGTCAAAAGGCTTGCGGCCTTGGCAATGACTTCCGGGGACTGGACAACGGTGATAAAAGCTGTGGCTCCAAATATGGGAATGTATCCTGAATGGAAAGCATTGTGGCAAGATTTCTGCCAGATGCAAGCAAGGGCTAATGCTACCATGGAGTGAAAAAGGAGAAAAGAGAAAAACAAAAGATAATATAAAATATAAAGATACAAAAGATAATATAAAATATAAAGATACAAAAGATAATATAAATTATAAAGATACAAAGGATAATATAAATTAAGTCAATTTACCCTCCTCTCAAGGACTTTGACTAAAGAGGCAGCCTTCATTAAAGGCTTAAAGATAGCTCTCAGGGTCACTGTGCCTCCTCTCATTCTCTGGCAGTATTCCCAGAAGAAGGAGATAAGGAAGTAGAGTCTGAACATGAGACAGAGAAAATACGTATTAGAAAAGCAGTTATCCCCTGTTTGGGATCTTTTAAGAAAAAAGAGAAAAAATGAAAATAAGCTATTTCAGAGCTCTCCTGGAGACATAGGGAAAGTGGGAGACGTCCTAACTTTCTCTCTGCCTCCTACTCTTAGCTGTGGTTAGAATATCTGTGTCCCTTTGAGACACCAAGTTCTATTCCCTGTCTGGCTATTGTCTGTCTTTGGTGCACCAAAACAAATTGTTCATATGTCTGTCAACTCATGTTTGTTTTTGTTTGTTGTTTGAATGATTATTGTTCTGTGTTTCATGTTGTAAAATATAAATGGTTAAAACTATCTGCTGCCTGTCCATCCTTTAACTTGTTTATAAGTTAGCTGCACTGTGACTGGGAGCCAAGTACAGCTGGAAAAGCCTTGCTGAGGGCCGATTGCAAATGGAGCTCTTAAAGGGGCAGGCAGCCTTTAGCTTGTAACAGAAAGTTAGCTTAAAATTGGGAACTCAAGGTTGGAGTCTTTCTAAACAACATAAACAAACACAAGAAAACAAGTCTTTAAGGATACTTCAATATAGGGATAATCTTTGAGCCAAGACTATGGCAGAGTGTTCAGATTGAGAAAAGTTTGCATTTGGGTTGAGGCAGAGCTCAGAGGGGAGCAGCTTCAGCTCGGCTTGTGTGGCACTTCTTAGAGCCTTATTACAGACCTAGACAGATGTTGTTCTAAATAAAATTTAAATTCAAAGTTTATAAAAGGTCAATTAGGCTGTGAAATTTATCAATGCACTGCGATCTGACTTGCCTACTCTATATAAAGTTATACTGTACAGAGTTTGCTTACATGTATAAGTGTCCTTTCCTTGTTCCAAACAGCTATTAATTTGATTATTGCAGAATATTGATGTTTGATCTATTACATACCATCATATAAAGTAAAATTGATAATCATTATCCCAAGATAAGTTAAAAATTTATAAATTCATGCTTGCATGCATCCCATTTACTGTGTTTAAAAAAATAGCCTTTATATGAGAGAAAAGTATATGTAAATTGAATCACATGCTTATCCTGTTTCAGCACAGATAATTAAATTGTGTGCTGAAGATGGTGTTTAAAAATGTTGAACAATCAAACTTTAAGTTGTATATTAATAGTTAATATTATATCTCAGAGCTTACAATTGCTTATTCAACTTATAAGAAAAAATACTGTTTCTTTAAGAAAATTGTTTTTGGGCAATTAAGAAATTGTCCTAAGTTGCCTGGAAAAGACCCCCAGGATTTGCTTTTGTGTTATAGAGGTTTACATAAAGCTTTAACTAATAAAGATTACAGATAGCTCCTGAAAAGATACAAACTCAGGATTCTTATATTTATTTGGGTTTTAAAAGATAGTTATTTGTAGAGACAACTTAAAGACTTTCTCTAATTTCTGATTAATAAATAAATAAATTATACACAAGTGACTATAATGACTTTTCAAGCATTGTAGTTACAATCTCCAAGAGAAATAATTGAAAGGTAATTAGTCACTGTTCATGTTATATTAAAACTGACTAACAGTTCAGTATCTAAAATTTTGATGAAAATACAAGATTGTATTTTGATGCCCGAGCACCCTTTTTATATTCAATCTATTAGAGCACATACATTATTACCTGGCTCCTATTCAAGAGAAAAATTCCTAAGCTGAAGTTAGCCACTGGCAAGAAAGACTAAACAGATAAGTCCTAGCTGTTTATTTTGTAAATCTAAATAGTATATATGACTGACGCTTCCTAAAAGCTCTATGGTTTTAGGCTGAAAAGCCACCCTAGAAACAAATGTTCTGTTCTTGTTAGTCAGAAACATTCATGACCTACACCTGGCATCAAGGCAACCGACTCCCACAGGCTATGTCCTGGGGAGGACACGAAATGTATATGAAGGCCTCTATCTCAAACTGGTCATTAAGTAACTAATAAAATTAAAACTTCTTTAAAAAACAAAAACAAAAAGGGGGGATAGAGGCTATGACGCCAAAGATGGCTCTATCCCTTATAATATTTACTCTTAATTTCTTAAAACTGGATAATGCTGGGAGATCACCAGCTGAAAGGCACGGACAATGGCCTCAACCACTCAATGAAATGGTAAAGTGGAAGAATGTCCTTGATAATAAATGGTATGGCCTGGATCCTATATTAATAAGATCCAGGGGAGCTGTCTGTGTTTTTCCACAGAGTGAAGACAACCCGTTTTGGCTGTCAGAATGACTCACCCGCAAGATATTCATCAAGGATGGTGTGAAGATGCTGACCCCTCGAGGACTGTTCTTGATCCTGACAATGCTGAACTTGTCTCAGGTTCCTAGTATAATGGGCGAACAGAGATGGGCCATAGTAAGATCATGGCCAGTACCTTTACCGGTACATTCCAATTCTTCTACCTTCCCTTTGTTTTTGGCAACTGAATATTTTTAAAGAAAAAGATTATCTCTAATTGGGCAGATTCCATTAGCCAAAATAAAGTGAGCTCTGGAGTGTTATTTAATGCTTTAACGTAAGTTGCTCAAGGAGCACAATCAGGCTCAAGTGATGTTGGAAATAATGTAACTTCACCTATAAACATCACCACGATCATGATAAAGGGAAATGCGACTATTCCCAAAAGGTCATGATGGCCTGTTGACAATGCTACTGCTATATGCAGCATGCCTTGGTGTCATCCGGACCTTGCATTTCCTATAGTTTTTTTTCACCTTGTCAATCAATATATTTTTCCTCAGAAAGAAATAGCAAAGGGTTTTGTTTTGTCACCTCCATTGGATTTTGCTGTAATGAATGATAAAGGAGATGCTACAGAAAAAGAAAATATTTGGCCATATTACCAATGGATTCTAAGTAATGAGGCAGGTGCTAGTGCCCAGCTGAAGGGAGGGCTGATGATTTTGAATCAGCGCCTCGATCTGGTTAAGGAACAGATAAGTGTTCTATACCAGTTGGCCCAGTTGGGCTGTGAAAGAAAATTAGGTGCTCTGTGCATTACCAGTGTTCAATATGAAAAATTTACTCGTGCAGCTAATCTGTCTAGACAGCTTTCTTTGTATCTTGCAGGAAATTGGTCTGAAAGATTCGATGAGACCCTTGAGGCCCTGAGAGCGGCTGTGGACCTGTCATTGACAGAGGGTCTCTCCTCCTGGATTTCATCTGTGTTTTCTTATTTTACGGAATGGGTGGGGGTAGTTTTATTTGTTGCTACCATCTGCTGTGAGCTTGTGTTCATACTCTGGTTAGTTTGTAAGCTCAGAACCCAACAAAACCGTGACAAGGTCGTTATTGCTCAGGCACTTGCTGCCATTGAACAAGAGGCCTCCCCTGAAATTTGGCTGTCCATGCTTAAGACCTAAATGGCATCTGAGTTCTCTGCTATTGCATCCCACGGATTTGTGGATCCATTGCACTGGGATCTAAGGGACTCAACGCTCATTGCTCAGCACTTGCACTTCACTGAGGTTTACTAATTCGTTTTTTGGCTGGCCTCTTTTATAGAGTTTGTCCTAGGTCATTTAGCAGTTACTGTCACATAGTACTGCGGTATCCAGAGACGGGCAACTTTCCTCATATACAGACCAACCTAAGACACGGGACCTGGTGGCGATAGGGCTACCCTATGACGGGAAAGGCTGTGACATTGGAGGAACGACCTAAGACAGGAGCCACAGCAGATGGACATAACTGCAGAGGCCTAGACCAGCCTCAATTTTTAATAAAATAAAAAGGGGGAGATGTGGGAAGCCGTGCACAGTCACCACTACAAGATGGCGCTGGCTTCCTCAGTGCCTAACTAGTAAACAAGCAATGTGCATAGGTGCTGGAGTAAATTCGTGCCAAGCCACTGCCCATCCCAGGGCGTAGTAGTGGGGTGATGAGTGAGCAGCTAATCAGAAGCTGACACGTCACACAGAGGGGTATTTAAGCAACCCCATTTTCCGGGTTCAGGGGCTTCCTGATAAGTAAGCAATAAAGCTTTGCTGTAGAAGGATCCGGTTGTCCGAGTGTGTTTTGCTGGCGAAATGTTACAAGGACAAGAGGGCAGAGCTGGAGAAATGATGCCAGCCATTTGGAGGAGCCCAGAAGATCATGTGTGGATCCCAGACATTGAAACAGGAAGCTGTAACATTGAAGTTTTCTTGGAGTCCCCAAGATTTTTGAGATGCCAGAGCCAGAGGTTATCTCCTGAGGAAAGCTTCTAGCAGGGAATGGAACCAGCTCAGGAGAAGATGTTTGTTGCTGTTAACAAAGATTAAAAAGGAGTTGAAGGTTTGATAACAGCTTTGACATCAGACATGGAGATGCAGAATTTGGAGTTTGCCCAGTTGGTTTCCTATCTTGATTTGGAGATTACAGTTAAGTGATTTGATGGATCTCAAAAGAGACTTTGAACGTTGGACTTTTGACATTGTTGATACTGCTATAGACTGTGGGGACCTTTGAAGTAAGTTGGGCTAAATATTTTTGCATTATGCTGTATTTACGTATAACCCTGATAGATGCATGTGTTTGAACAAGCCTATGGGGGTCAGGGAGTGGAATGTGATAGTTTGTGTATGCTCGACCCAGAGAGTGGCACTGTTGTGAGGTGTGGCCTTGTTGGACTTTGTGGGGTGTGGGCTTTGATACCCTTGTCCTAGCTGTCTGGGAGAAGTATTCTGCTAGTAGCCTTCAGATGAGATGTAGAGCTTTCAGGTCCTCCAGTCCCATGTCTGTCTGGATACTGCCATGCTCCTACCTTAATGATAACAGACTGAACCTCTGAACCTGTAAGCCAGCAGTCTCTTAGTTAGGATTTTACTGCTGTGAAGGGACACCATGACTAGGGCAAGTCTTATAAAGGACCACATTTAATTGGGGCTGGATTACAGCATAGCCCAGGGCTACATGGAGAAAATTTTTCTTGAAAAAACAAAACAGAAAGGGTAAAGCAGAGTAGTTGCCCACAAGGACAAATTCATCTAATAAAACAATTCTCAGGACATAGTCCTGTTTATAGGCCTTAAAAACACATGATATTATTTGCAATTGTTATCTCAATCATATGGAATCATTACAGCTGAAGTGGACTAAAAGTAGTTTAAGAGAGAATGTCGTGGGTACTTGGAAGCTGAGGGAAACAGACATGTATCAATCTGTTGTATCAAGAAACATTCAAGAGTCCCCAAAGACCAATTAGGGTCTCTTTATTTGCAACCTCAAGTCTGGGATTACTCACCACCAATCCACAGGACAGTTTGGTGAAGCAACCCTGTACTCTCCTCTGGACAAGGTTTTATAGGAAATGGCAAGCAAGGGGTAAGTGTTTCTAGCCTGTCAAACATCTAATTGGGGGAGGGGGGGGCTATTATGGCCTTTAACATAATTGGCTGGTGCTGGGAGCCAAACCATAAACTTAACTTCTGCTTTCCTCCTAATTGGTGGTTGTCAGGAAGTGAAGTGCCAAGGGCAGGCCTGTAACCTGGAGGTACAGATTTGTTGGGAGTAACCTGGAAACTGATGCCAGGTACTGGCCTATTAATTAACTCGAGTTCAACCTTAGGTTGGGTTCCCTAAGATAGAGTCTGAACCCAAGATCTGGTCTCTCAAACCCAGTGAATGATAGTTGAAGTCTCCTGGAAGTACACTTGTTTTGTGGGAGTCTTGCAGGTAATAGAATCAGCCTGGGCCACCAGTATTGAGTCACCAGACCTTTGTGTTCCATCACAGGATGCTCTGTGTTCTGAAATGGTCAGGGTTATCTGCAAGAGAAGGGAGAAAAAACTAGGGATAGAGAGCACATAATGAGAATAGCAGCAGCCAGAGGAGGAGCCTAGCATAATGAGACTAGCCTGATTATAAGGAGAATGAGTAGCTGGGGGTAGTCAAGGGCCAGGTGACATATATGTGTGGTGTTTAAATGTATAACAAGTACTCATGAGGAGGGCTGAAGGGTCATGAAGACTAGCAGGTACCTTTATATACTGATAGATGCTATGGGTATATGTTAACTGGGGGGCCATATGTCCCTTTTGCAGGAGGTAAGGGAAAGGCAGTGGCTTCACAAGCTCCTGAGTGACAGGTCTCAAACCTGGAACAAATGGTCAACTGAGATACCCACAATCATATCAAAGCAGCCCTGGCCATCAGGTTCTCCCTGCATTTTTCAGTTCCTTCCTATTACAGGGTTCTCCTGATTGGCATACCCCACCCTCATGCTAAACTACTGCAGCCCAGGTATTGGGCTGCCCTCCCTGCAGCTGCCCTCCTCTGTGTAATACAAACATTTTGGTTACCTACTCTTTTTCATGTACTCTCTGGGTCAGTCTCTAGGCCTGGGTGCCCCTTTTGGGTATCATCCCCTACCCCCCCATTTCCTCCAACCCAGCTCAGTTTGGTCATGATTCTGTGTACTTTCCAGATATCTCTTCCTTTTATCTATAATAAATATTCTTCTCTGTCATACCGAATTAGCTAATTGATTAATTGCTTTTGTTTAAATGACAGAAATGCTCCTATAGTTAAGGTTGAACTCACTTTTGGATATTTGAACTAACTTTGGGGGTTGGGGGAAATGGAGTTTCCTTTGAACCTGACAGTCCTATGCTTATGTAAGGAAGCCTAGTGATACTGGAATCACAGTCATTGATTGCCTCAAGAGAAGAATTACTCAATGAAGGCAATTTAAACTTCAGTTCAATGTTGAGGAAAGTAAAGAAATTCAATGCCTTCTGGGATAGACTGGAGCTGCAGTGGAGAATCTGAAGTACTACTAGACCAGAGTGACTAGACTGGAGTGAGGAGAGCTCTTTCTCGGAACACTTGATAAATATCCATCTGCTCCATGTGTGTGGCTGGGGCTTGATCTCAGGGCCTGTCTTGTGCTCACTAAGCTTCAACCTCACCACCGAGATGCCTTCCCACATTCTAACTCTTCTTTTGATACCACATCTCACTGTGCAGCCCTGGCTGTCTTGGAACTCACTATGCATATCTGCCTTTGCCATGTCTTCCTCCCACAGTCTGATTTATAAATTCTTGTTTAAAACTTGATGGACTTTACAGTAGAAAATGGATTTGGGCTTGGGGTGGTAGTACATGCCTTGATCCCAGCACTCAGGAGGCAGAGGTTGGTGGATCTCTGAGAGTTCGATGCCAGCCTGGTCTACAGAGTGAGTTCCAGTCCAGTCGGCTTCATAGAATGACCATGCTTCAGACAGAATGAAACAAAACCAAAAAAGAATGGATTTTAATTGAGTTCCCAAGCCATAAAACAGATTTGAAATTAGGCACAATCAAGGTGTCTATTTGTGTGTGTATACATTTGCCTGTGCACACATGTATGAAGAACACATGTTGACATCAGTTATCTTGCTATGTTGCTGTCTGCCTCCCCTTTGTTTTTTCTTTTTGAGATCATGTCTTTAATTGAACTGAAAGTTGCCATTGACTAGGGTGGCTGTGAGCTCTCAGAATATGCCTCTCTCAGCCCTTTTTCCAGAGAGCCACAGCTACAGTGAGCCCACCTCATTACTTGGGTTCTAGGGATATAAACAGAGATCTTCTGGATTCATCCTTCACTGAGCCAGCAATCAAGACCTCTAATTTTAAGTCTTCTGACATTATGAAAAGATTTTTTTCCTTCTCAGTCAGCTCACACATTTTGTGTGGAAAATTCAGACATGTGGTTAAGCTACTTGATATGGAGTTTTTTTTATTGGATTTTTTCTTTACTTACATTTCAAATGTTATCTCCTTTCCTGGCTTCCCTCCCTTCTGAAAACCCCCTATCCCATCCTCCCTCCCCCTGCTTCTATGAGGGTGCTCCTCCACTCACCCACCCACTCCCACCTTCCCACCCTCAATTCCCCTACACTGGGGCATCTATTGAGCCTTCATTGAACCAAAGACCTCTTCTCCCATTGATGCATGACAAGGCCATCCTCTGCTGTATATGCAGCTGGAGCAATGTGTACTCCTTTGTTGATAGCCTAGTTCCTGGGAGTTCTTGGGGGGTGTCTGTTGGTTGATATTGTTGTTCATCTTATGGGGTTGCAAACCCCTTCAACTCCTTCAGTCCTTTCTCTAACTCCTTCATTAGGGACCCCATGCTCAGTCCAATGGTTGGCTGCGAATATCTGCCTCTATTGGTAAGGCTCTGGCAGGGCCTCTCAGGAGACAGCCATATAAGGCTCTTTTCAGCATGCATTTCTTGGCATCCACAATAGTGTCTGGGTTTGGTAACTGTGTATGGGGTAAATCCCCAGGTGACAACAGATGTTGGTGAGGATGTGGAGAAAGAGGAACACTCCTCCATTGCTGGTGGGATTGCCAGCTGGTACAACCATTCTAGAAATCAGTTTGGTGGTTCCACCAAAAATTGGACATAGTACTACCTGAGGATCCAGCTATACCACTCCTGGGCATATACTCAGAAGATGTCCCAACATGTAATAAGGACACCTACTCCACTATGTTCATAGTAGCCTTATTTATAATAGCAAGAAGCTGGAAAGAACCCAGATGTCCTTCAACAGAGGAATGGATACAGCAAATGTGGTACATTTACACAATGGAGTACTACTCAGCTATTAAAAACAATGAATTTATGAAATTCTTAGGCAAATGGAAAGAACTAGAAAATATCATCCTGAGTGGAGTAACCTAATTGCAAAAGAACACACATGGTATGCACTCACTGATAAGTAGATATTAGCCCAAAAGCTCCAAATAACCAGGATACAAATCACAGACCACCTGAAGCTCAATAAGAAGGAAGACCAAAGTGTGTCCTTCTTAGAAGGAAGACAAAATACTCACAGGAACAAATATGGAGATAAAGTGTTGAGCAAAGACTGAAGGAAAGTCCACCCAGAGACTGTCCCTTGATATGGCAATTTTTAAAAAGAGTTAGAAATATTACTTGTTTGCATTGGAATTTCTTCTACATAATAAAATTCCAAGTCTTTTTTCTTTTAACTAGAGCCATGTTTTTGATGAAACCACCAATAATAATAATGGATGTTTGGGACGTAATTGTGCATTAGTGTAAGAAGACATATAAGATATGGTTTAGCTGGTTGACCACTAGTATCTTTGCTGTTAGATCTGTACTTTGTGTGTTAATAAGTATTAATATTGTAGGTTTTTTATTCTCCTGTAGTGATTTTTTGTCTCTGAAGATTATTGTTTCAGTCTGCTCACCAGGCCTAGTCCTGGAAGCTTCTAGCCTCTGTAAGATAGTACCTAGGTCTAGAATCTTTCCAGATTCTGAGACTTACTGCTGAATGAATTTACCCTTTGTTGCTGTTTCTAAATGCTCATTGGCCAGTTTAACTTAGCTATTCTGGCTCAAACTCCTCTCCAAGCTAACTGATTCAATCTGGCTTCTCTCTTGGCCTCTGACTAAATAGCTCTGCTTGGCCTCTACAACCTATCTCTGTGCAACTGTCCTGGTAAAACTGCCTCCTCTCTCTTTCTCTGTGCTGTTTCCTTAAGTAGCTTCCCTTTCTTCTCTCTTTTTGTGAGAGTAGGGAATATTCTATTCTGTCAAATCTTTCTCTGATTCATCACTTTCTCTGCCACTCAGATAGAAGTCAATTTCAAACATGGATGCTTCCTTCTAACTAATGTTACCTTCATTGTTTGGGATTAAAGGTGTATACTAACGGTGTGTCCAGCTAGTGGAATTAAACGTTTATGCTAAGACTGAGCCATACCACAACCAGAAACAGTTTCTCCCCCACCCCCAACAATTAACACAATCTCAGGGTTCACAGTGTGATCAAATATCCTGCAACAAAGTAAAGAGTGAATTTTCAAGTGCCCCAAACAACCCAGAGGAGAAGGTAAACAGGAAGTGCTCAGGTTGTTTTATAACATATTTTAGAGGAAGTTTAGGAAGATAATTCACATAGAAAATGATTGTGAGTTTATTCTCCAAAGACAGCAATGTCCTAAGAGAAATCAAAACCAAACCAAACCAAAAACAAAAGACGAGAGAAGAAAATCAATTCTTCTTTCCAATGCAAGACTTCAAAATATACTCACCTTTTGTGGAAGAGTCCCAACTGTTATGACATATTGCTATTCAATTACATATAAACTTCCCTTGTAATACATTTTCTCAAATGCTAAATTTTTTACGTCCTAAATTTTTTCTTTTAATTTTAAATTGCCATTCATTGTTTTTGAACATTCTGTATTCTCATCCTCTGCTACAGGAGACATTACATTGTCTAAGACTTTTAGAAACTTCCACTTGTCTTATGCACTTTTACAAATGTTAATTTTGCCTATAAGCATGTTCATATACATAAAGATGAGAGTTTTATATACCTGTATTTGTGAAAAACAAAAAAAAAATATTTTCTATCTTGCTTCTTTGGGCATCAGCATATGCAGTTGTAACCCACTGAAAAATTTGAACTATCTCATGAAAAGGTTCAGAGTGAGCCAGGTGAGGTGGTGCATGCCTGTAATTCCAGCACTTGGGTGATGGATGCAGAAGAATCATGAAAATCATGAGTTGAAGGTTATCTTCAGTCATGTAACAAGTTTGAGGTCAGCCCGGGCTACATGAGACCCTGTTTCAAAACAAAACACAAACAACCTTGGTGGTTGCACAACTTGAAATCCCAGCAGTTGAGAGACAGACAGTTAGCCTAACTGAATAGTGGTGCTCTGTCTTAAACAAAACAACTCCTTCCATGACAGGATTTCAGATGATCTTGCTTGTACAACTGATTGTGATGCCTACCTTTCACCCCCAGTAACTGACAATCATTTATACATTTTGCTTTTTAACCTGTTGTACTAGCTGGTTTTGCATGTCAACTGTACACAAGCTGGAGTTATCACAGAGAAAGGAGCCACCTCCCTTGAGGAAATGCCTCCATGAGATTCAGCTATAAGGCATTTTCTCAATTAGTGATCAAGGGTAGTAGGGCCCCTTGTGGGTTGAGCCACCCCTGGGCTAGTAGTCCTGGGTTCTAAAAGAAAGCAAGCTGAACAAGCCAGGAAAAGCAAGCCAGTAAGTAATATCCCTCAATGGCATCTACATCAGCTCTTGCTTCCTGACCTGGTTGAGTTCCAGTCCTGACTTTCTTTGGTGATAAACAGCAGTGTGGAAGTGTAAGCTGAATATACCCTTTCCTCCCCAACTTGCTTCTTGGTCATGATGTTTGTGCAGGAATAGAAACCCTGACTAAGACACCTGTTGTAGGGTGTTCACCAGAAAAAGACAGTTTGAACATGGGTTTAAATGAATAAAAAGCCCCTATTAGCCAGCTGGTGACTATAAAGGTTTTTCAGAATCCTAGTGTAGCCCCAAGCCTTTCTTGGGGTGAATTTTTAAGCACAGACCCTTGTTTTGGATTGACATAATTTAGTTAACAACAACAGTTAGTCAGAAGGGAAACTATAGAAGCCAAAAAGCAAGGTTAGTTCACTTAGAGATGTTCCTGAACTATATGGACATTGATGGATTAAGCCTTTCTTTGTTTTAGTTTCAGCAGGTGGTACTGTCTTCATGCTGAGTTTTACTTCATGATGGTACTTCCATCATGGAGTCAGCTGTGCTAAGGATGGTGGCCCTGTTACAAACGTATGACTTTAAGCATTTAAAATTAAAAGGAAGTTTTTCTAGGTATTTAGAAAAAAATTGGCTTCAAATTTGTGGCCATCTTCTGGCGTCTGTCTCCCAAGTGCTGGGATTAGAGGCATGCTTCACCATCCCCAGCCTTTGTTTGTGTTTTGACAGAGCCCTGCAATCCAGGCTGAACTGGAAATTGAGCTCCACTTGCTTGCCTCAGTCTCCTGAATTCTGGAGTTTTGACCCACTTTTTAAACATGAATTTGAACAATCTGCTTATATATTTTTTCATTGTGAATCATTTCCCTTCATGCTTGAACTTGCAAAAATCTATGCTATTATTGTCTATTTTATGTGTAAAGTGGTTTATGAGATGTTCTGTATCATTGTTGTTGCTGTTTTTTGTTTTGTCTTGTTTTGTTTGCTTGTTTGTTTTGAAATGGTGCCTTACAGTGCATTCCAGTCTGGTTTTAAACGTATGATCTCCTGAGTCTTGGGATTACAAATATTACAAATGTGTCTCACCACTCTGGGCTTAACATTGTATCTAAATTAATTCCTATTAAAAGTCAGATAACTCTTTTTTTAAAAAAAATTTTGACATATAAATAGAAACAAATCTTTTGAAATAAAAATTTCATTTTCAGGTTAAAATTTCTTGGGGGGTATTTTTAGTTTTTATATCACATACCTGGCAATAGGGATCATGATGGCTTTTTTTTTTTTTTCAGAGTTTCTCTATGTAGTTCTCACTGGTGAGAAACTTGCTCTGTAGACCAGGCTGGCCTCGAACTCAGAGATCCTCCTGCCTCTGCCTCCTGAGTGCCACCACTGACTGGCCTTATTATGTATGGCATTTTCAAACAAAGTGTGTTGGTTGGTTTTCTTCCCCTTTCGTCTGCTACACTCAGCCCCTCTATTTTCAGAACTTTGGGTCTTTGAGTTTTTCAGTATTTGAGATTGTAACATAGGCCTTGGAAATGTATAGAATTTAATTCCTGCTTTTCAGTGTCTTTAGTTTCAAGTCCATATTTGTCACAGTATAGTCTTGAACTGGGAGTGACTCTGACTTGTCCTAGTTCTAGATAACTCCATCGAGTGCCTCCTGGCTGGCCCCACCCCCAACCCCTGATAACAACATTCTATACAACCATACTTGCAGTTTCTGCAGGTCCATGGCTTTATAACATGTAGAAAAGTTTTAATCAGATAAAACTTTTGAAACCCCCGTTAATGGAAGCATCTGCTTCTTGGTCTGCCTCTGTGGTTTTGGCTTTATGAACCCTACCCTGCCTCCTCTCGGGGATCAAGAGTATTTTATAGTGTCAGCTGGCTCTTCAAGCCCTGGCAAATAAGACTCAATAGGGCCATCACTGAGTGACATTCTCTTGTGTCTGGTATAGGAACAACATTAACACTTTGTCATTTCTTTCTCTTTCTTTTTTCTTCCCAAATCCTTCTCAGTGTATTCTCTGACCTTTTGTCACTAATGTCATTTCCTCTTACATTATTGTGGAACCCAGATCTCTGGTTGTTCTTGAGGCTGTAAAAATGATGTACAAGAAGAGCTGAGGTCTAAAGACAGAAAGTGAGAGTTGAGAGCAAGAAATAGCAATGGTTGATCATGTGTCATGTCCCCTCTCATAAGAACTGTGGAAACACTGCATCCTCTCAGACCATCTGCTCCCATTTCGGCTGCTTTTTTCACTTTTTTCACTTCAGTTTCAAGGATTCTATAATGGTGTGGTCCTATGGACTTGTGCACATTATCACTGTATGGGAAGTGTGTGGTGGAAGAGAGTTTTCATGGCAAACCAGAAGCAGGGAACAGGGCTTATAGGGGTATATACGATCACAAGGATGATCTTGTGTTTGTCCTTCATCTGGCTCCTCCCTGTCATGTACCACCTCTCAAAAATGCCATTATACTATGAACTCATCCGGGATTAACCTGTTCTTTAGTCAGAGTCTTCATCCTCTACTTGTCTCCAGAAATGCAATCACAGATTTACCTACTGGCTAATCAATGTAGACTTTTTTCTTGTTTGGTTTTTCAAGATAGGTTTCTCTGTATAGCCCTGGCTGTCCTGGAACTTGATATGTAGATCAGAACTCAGAGATTCTCCAGCTCCTGCCTCTCAAGTGCTGGGACTGAAGGCATGCACTACCACTGCCCATCAACCTAGTCTCTAAATCCAACCTAGTTTCTAAGTCCAAGGAAGTTGATAAGGAAGGATTACTCTCTAAGAAGCTTACAGTATGAGCAGCTCTCTACTACCTTTCAGTAAGGAGTAGCTTTTCTAGTTCTAAATTATTTAAATCGAAATCCATCTTGAGGAGATGTGGGAAGCATGTGCAGTGGTATGGGCCAAGATAGCGCCCTAGCCCATTGCCAGGCCCCGTGAACCCCACATGTTTACTGCCTTGCCGGGACATGTGCAGTGAAACTGCATGTGTAAGCTGCCTGCCAAGCTAGACTATTCCTCCGGATCTGTCAGCCTATCTGTTACCGACCTGAGCTCGTGCCTGGAGCGTGTGTGATTCTGATTGGATGAGGTGGTGTGAAGCGAGATGAGGCCAGTTGCCATGAGTATAGGAGAATTGCCCTTGCCCTAAGTGGAGAGAGATGTAAGTGAAAAAGCTGCAAGTAAAAGAAGAAGCTGCTGGTGAACCCGACTTGGTGTCCGTGTTGTTCTTGTCTCTGCGGGTCAGAGACTGCAGCAAAGAGAGTTACAAACCCAAGTGTCTCAGCCAGGCATTGGTGATACACACTTGGAGAGGCAGAGACAGGCAGATATCTGTGAGTTCAAGGACAGCCTGGTACAGAGCCAGTTCCAGGACAGCCAGGGCTACACAGAGAAATATGTGTAACCTGTTCTTGAAAAACAATATCCAAACCAAACCAAAGAACAAACCCATGTGTCTTTGCACCAATTTTCATCTCTACCACAGTTAAGAACAGCTTATAGTATCTTGTTATAACAATTCTAGCAAACTAAAATGTTTGCTAGTTAGATCCTGTAATGGTCTGATCGCCACACTCCCAGAATAACTGCAGCCATTGTGTTCCATGCCTGCCAGCTATTTCATGTTGTTGCTGTAACAGGTCTGCCAGTCATTGACACAGAGAAGTGACTTGGCTCAAGGACATGCTGACTACATACCCTGTTTTGTTTTGTTTGTTTTGAATGTTCTGTATGTGGTTTTAATACATTCCACAAAGCTTTATGTAGGAGCCATCAAATCAAAAGTCAATATATGAATTGCTATGTCTAAAATATCTTGAGTCAGAGCTGACCAGTGGGCAGCCCTTCCTGCACCTATGATAGAGCTCAGTATGGTTCTTGTGGCAGACACTGAAGAATGCTACTAACAAGCCAAGAGGTTATGTTTATAATACTCATGTTCTGTTATCTATCTCAAAGTTCGGAAATCTGTTCACCATCCATCCAATACCCCCCTTACCTTACTCAGGACTAGCTTAAAGGTTAGCTGATAATACTTTATGTAGTAAGCCAACTGCTCCCCTCCTTGCCCTTTAAACTTTTGAACCTGGTTTTTCCTATAAAGAAGCTTACCCTGAGAGCAGACTAGTACCACAATTAGGGTTCCAGGTCCTTTTTGTGGTCCTGACTGTTCAGTATTGAATTGTGCATTCAATAAACTATTCTTGCTTAACTGAGATCAGTGTTTGTATGGCTTGAATGGTGTTTCCTGGACCCCAACAGATCCCATCCACTGGGAGTTGCATTTTACTGGATTTGACATACAAACCATGGAAACATTTATAGTGGGCCAGCCCCACCTGGTCGAGACTCTGTGACTGTCTGGAATTTTCTATCTTAGAGTTCATGTTCTGAGACCCACCTGGTATGAATCCAGAAGCTCCAAGAATGGAGATTTTATTTGAACCCTCATCCCTGCTTTCTACTCCTCCTCTTCTGCCTTCTTCTCTTCTTTTCCCTCCACCCTTTTAAAAGTGTAACCTACAGATCATCTAAAGGACATTTATTGATGCTTTAACTCTGTCCTCTTTTGAAAGGCCACACTCAGTTTTACAGAAATCCCAGCAAGTGGGTTATTCTGCTTTTTCTATCAATCCTGTTAGCATCTACAAATCCTCAAAGGCCGCCTAGAGGGAATTCAGCCCAGAGCAGTGGTTCTCAACCTGGCATCTGAACAACCCTTTCACAGGGGCCCCATATCAGATATTCTATGATTTAAAACAGAAGCAAAAAAATAGAGTTATGAGTTAGCAACAAAAATAACTTTATGGTTGGGAGATCACCACATGAGGAACTGTAAAGGCTGAAGCATTAGGAAGGTTGAGAACCACTGGCCTAGAGCTTCTTGCTCCAAACTTACAATCTTGACCTTTTAAAAGCCAACTCCTCAAACTGAAGGGGTTTGCAACCCCATAGGAAGAGCAACAATATCAACCAACCAGACCCCTTAAGGTTCCCAGAGACTAAACCACCAACCAAAGAGTACACATGGGGGGAGGGACCCATGGCTCCAACTGTATATGTAGCAGAGGATGGCCTTATTGGGCATCACTGGGAGGGGAGTCCCTTAGTCCTGCCAAGGCTTGATGCCCAAAGGTAGGGGAATGTTAGGGTGGTGAGGCAGGAATGGATGGACAGGTTGGGGTGCACCCTCATAGAGACAAGGGGAGGAGAGGAGGGGGGATTTCTGGAGGGGAAACTGGGAAGGGGGATAACATTTGAAATAAAATGGGGGAAAAAAAAGAGCCAACTCTTCAGTGGGTGAATAAAGAGAAGGCTTTAATCATCATGAACAACTTCAACCAGAATCATGACAATTCTACATCAAGCTAAGAGGAAATTTTCTCAACAGACCTAGCATGAGACCTACATTGGTGTTTCTCTGGCTCCTTCCAGGGGTGGATTGAAGGATGCCATGCTGTAAGATATTCACAAGGCTGAGGTTTCATTTCTTTCCAGGTGCCTTCCTGATACAAGCCTTCGTTTCCATCAGTTTCTGGGGGCAACCTGGGCTTCAGGAGATATGCAGGACATCTTTCCACCTCTGTGGATCGTGTCCTCTTCTGACTAGTTCAAAGCCCATCAAGTCCTATTACTACAATTCAGGTCACTGCTGGAAAGGAGATTAAGTGATTAAGAACACTATCTGCTCTTACAGAGGACCCATATTCGATTCCCACCATCTGCAAGGCACTTCTGAACACTTATAAATCCACTTCCAGGGGTATCTGATGCCCTCTCCCTTTCTCCCCAGAAAGGGTGTGGTATGCCTGGGTACCTGGGTATCCCCCAACCCTGGTACATCAAGACTCTGCAGGGTTAGGCATATCCTCTCCCACTGAGGCCAGAACACTCATATTAGGCTCCGTAATTAACTCTCTCTTATTCCCTTTCACGGGAATGAATGCTGTGTTTTGCATGAACAAATTTCTACTTTCTCACTGTACACTCCTAATATACCCAGATCCCAAGTCACAGGATAGGCTTGACTCCTCCTCCACCCCTTTTTATTTGGAAACAAACATTCCCTCATCCTTGCCTTTGAGGAGATGCTTATCTATCCTTAAGTTTGCTAATCATGACCTGGATACCAAGGCAAGTTGGTCTGAAGGCTTTTGAAGAGTTCTCCAATGCTACCACCAGGTGGCACCATCTAGCCAGATCAGAGTCCTTGTAAGCAAGTCTATGTAAGGCTTGCTAAGTATGTAATAGGAAATGGTGTGTCAACTACAAAATAATTTGCATAAGAAGGCTTTAGAAAAGATTTTCAGTGTATTTTAAAGCATACTAAGTTGTTAAATTTTATTGATAAAAGTATATACTTATTAGATCCTTAGTTTTTGAGGTGGGACGACAGTCACAAACAATGTTTTATAAATTTTAGAATTTATAAATTTATATCTTCTAATTTTACATGTATTATTTATATTTAATATGTTATTATACAATATATAAATTTATGTTAGCTATTTATATATTATAAAATACATAAAATATAAAATTATATATTTTTACAAAATATAAATCATAAAATAAGTTATATAAATCAGTTCTTGTTTGTCAATATGTTTTAAGCTTTTTTTTGTTTATTTGTAATTGCCATTTTTGTGTGTATGGTATATATGTGTATGCAGGCATGTGTGGAAGTCAGGTGCCCGCGCTGATCTCTTCTTCTACCTGGCGCTTCTGAGTTCTAAGGACAAAACTCAAGTCACCAGCCTTACATTGTTGGGTGACAAGCACTTTTACCTGCTGAGCCATTTCACTGCCGCATGTTTCAAAGGATTATTGTAAGTCATTCCATGTACTCATTATTGGAGTTACAAAGACAAGTTATATATGAGCTGTTTGTAGGCAGCTGGAAAGGAACAGTGCGTAAAACCATCCGGTGCGAAGCTAAAGATGTGACCTTCCACAGGGCAGCCAGAAAGGAAAGCTGTCCAAAACCCCCAGGCCTGAAGCCAAGTGTGTGACTATGAGAGTGGGTCCCTTTGCCTCTCTCAGGCACAGTTCCAGGTCAGAGGAAATTCGGAGCTGGGCCGTAATTGTTCCTTGATTTGACACTTTCTCTGCAGGCACAGCCTGCTCTCTTTTTAATATAAAGGCACTGCAGCCTCAAGACTCAGAACTATCCAAGTTTTTACTCTAAAGTTTTCCACGCAGGGTCCAGAGCCTCCAGTTTTAGGTAGCTGCCATCAATGTAGTGACTGGGAGATGGGTTATGTGCTTGAGGCTAATCTTTCCTACTTTGGGGTCTTGTTTCCTGAACACAGTAAGTCACTCCAGGTCTTAAAAGCTATCTGTCTACCTCCCTAGTCTTAGGATGGCCTTACAACTTATCAAATGTCACGTGAAGGGAAAAGGATGACTGACCTACACTTGAGGTACTCACCTCCACACTTAAGAATATGATTCATACTAGGTAGTGTGTCTTACCTTTCTCAGTGAGCACCCCCCTCTTCTTATAAATCCCTGTGTTTAACTTACATTAAAATATCTTGGGGCTGGGGGTGAAGAGCATTGGCTGCTCTTCTAGAGGTCCTGGGTTCAACTTCCCATCAATCACCCACATGAGAGCTCACAACTCCAACTCCAGGGGATCTGACATTCTCACACAGACTGACATACATGCAGGCAAAACACCAATGCACATGGATAAAAATAAATAAATCTTTAAAAGAACACTGTTATCACACCCCCAACTCTACTTCATTTTTTAAAGAAAGCTGTATTTATGAACACAACAAATTTTCTCTTTGTTATTCTAGGCCTTTAGTTTCCCCTACTGTGGTCCTTGACCTGTTACAGACAACTTGATCTTCTTGTCTGCATCCAAAATTGATCAGCTTCCTGCATGCACCTGTGAGTGTGAAGTGGGGAATGACTCATGATTGATAGCTCACCCCAGAACCATTCTGTTTTCCATGGAGTATTACTTCATCTCATCCCTTCTCCAAATCCCCTAAAAGTACCATAGTTTTCAGTTCCTCGGTTTTTCTGCCATGTAGAACAGAAATGTTGGACTGGACGATTTAACTTCATTCTGCATAGAAGAGTTCTTGCAATAACTAATAACATATTCAAATTTTATCCTGAAAACCATATTGGGCAGTATCTCCCTCCAGCTTTCCCATTTCTCTGAAATTTTATAACTAATTTGAACAAGATTTATAGTATCATGCATGGATGAGTGTTTTGCCTGTGTGAATGTTTGTGCACCCTATGTGTGCCTGGAGTCTACAGAGATGCATCACATCTCCTGAAACTGGAGTTACAGATTGTTGTGGCTCACCTGTGAGATCTGGGAATTGAACCTGTATCCTCTAGCAGAACAGGCAGTCCCTCTAAACACAGAGCCACCTCTAACACTCCATGCTTTTCTTCTTTATCCCACCTGACTACCCAGCAGCCCTGAAACAACACACTGCGTGGGAAACCATTCCACCACTCAGGTATGCTCCCATGTGTGTATTGCTGCCTGTCCCACTTACTGGTCATTGTCTTTTGGTAATCTCAGTCTCTGGGTCTAGTTCCTATATCCTAGCACCTTTCAGATGCTCACCACTGTATGAGCACAGGAAATGTGAAAGATGCAGTAGAGAAGGTCAACAGTTCCTCTAACAAACATTGATTTAAATGAAAATAGTCACACCTGGCTAGTGGATATGCTTTTAGGCAGCCTCGATCTAGACAAGGAAGTATTCACTGCTTTATGGAAGGCATGGGACATTAGGAAAACTAGAGAAAAGACACTTTTGACTTTTTTTTTTGGAAATGGTCCTGAAGAAGTGATGCCCTTAGGGAAGACATGGAGTGGATACTACACAGGATGCAGAAGTTTCTGCAGAAAGAGGCAAGGGTATAATGAGGAGATGTTGCTGGGACCAAGTGAGTGACCTGACCCAGGAAGGACAGCATTACCTGTCCACTCAGTATGCAACCATCCTGCTGTGCAATGACAACACTGCTTTGTCATTGCAACTTGGCATCTGACTCCAGACCATCTAGCATCAGACACCACCCTGTGCTCGGGAACAACTCTGCTCAGCCACATGTGGATGCACATAACCACGTATGAAATGTGTGCCCCAGGTCAGTCATATGACTGAGAACCCTAATAGGAATACAAAGCTTTGGAGACAGACTTGACTTGCTTCTGTTTATTACCTCTGGACAACCTGGTCTAGCTGTCTTCTCTGCCATCTCCTGCTGGTCTTGCTGCACCAGTGTCACCAGTGTGCTAAACCCTAGAAGGAATTCACACCAGAACTATACTGGCTGAGTTTGTGGGTCTATTTGACACAAGCTAAAGTTATCACAGAGAAAGGATCCTCCCTTGAGGAAATGCCTCCATAAGATCCAGCTGTAAGGCATTTTCTTAATTAGTGATGGAGGATTCAAGGGCCCATGGTGGGTGGTGTCATCCCTGGGATGATAGTACCGGGTTCTATAAGAGAGCAGGCTGAGCAAGCCAGTAAAGAACATCCCTCCATGGCCTCTGCATCAGCTCCTGCTTCCTGGCCTGCTTGAGTTCCAGCCCTGACCTCCTTTGGTGATGAATAGCGATGTGGAAATATAAGCTGAATAAATCCTTTCCTCCCAACTTGCTTCTTGGTCATGATGTTTTGTGCAGGGATAGACATCCTAAGACAATTTCCTTAATTGTCCTTACCCTTTCCTAATGTGCACCTTTGCTACTGAGCTCTTTGAGTACTGGGGCCTCCAACTAAGGCTTCTTAGCATTAGACTCTGGAAAAGGGTATTAAAAATCACTGTTCTATTCAGAGCCAGGTTTAAACAGTGTTTGCTAGAAACCCTCAAATGTAATTTCTCCAGCCTGCTGCTCAGTCTGGGTTGAAAACCAGAGAGAAAGCGGTGCCTTTAAAACTTGCCTTACAAACTTGCTTCTTTCTGGAACCTACCCTTTAAGTCCCAATCTTCATGGGCAGGTAAAGATTTTCAGTTACCTACATGATAGGCATTCACCTGACAAATATTTATTCAATTCATATTAAGTGCTGAGCTGAGTTTTAGGTGGACAGTATGTAGAATTTAACAATCGAAGTCTTTCTTAGCACCACAGAGGCTGTCATCTAGTGTGTATAAAGACCAATGGCAAACTCATAAAATTAGTAAGAAGAGTGTGTGGCCCTCTGTGGATGTTAAATGGTGGTTTTCTTCCCAGGGCCCAAGCTCCCAGAATAAGGACTCTGAGACTCAAAATATATGTACAAACACCTTGGCCACAAGCTTTGGTTCGTCCTCTGACTTGCTCATAACTTAAAATTCCATTTATTCTAATGTAAGTTCTGTCTCATGGCAGGCCTTTAGTGTATATAGTTATACCCCATATTCTCTTAAGTTTTTCCTGGTTCCTACTTGCATTTGAAGATGTGCATTCTCTAGCTCCTGTCCTTGATGTCATATCTGCGGCTCGCTACTTTGTCTCTCTTTATTGTTCTCTGGAACAATATGCAAAATAAATTCCTTATATAAGTTGCCTTGGTCATAGTATTTTATCACAGCAAAAAAAAAAAAAAAAAAAAAAAAAAAAAAAAAAAAAAGATTGTTCAGGTGAACAGAGATCCCCCCCCCCCCCCGGTCTCGGCGGAGGTAACAGTGCAAGCCAGGAGATTTGAAATAAAATCAAGTATTTTATTCTATTATTTGATGTATGTGTGTCTTTATCTCTCTGTGTGTAAGTGCACATGTATGTGCAGATTCCCAGAGATGCCAGAAGGGGAGCTAGATCCCTGGACGCTCCTGAGCTGGCTGATGCTAGATCCCTGCAGCTGAAATTACTGACGCTCCTTGAGCTGGCTGATGTGAGTTCTAGGGTCTGAACTCCACTTCTCTAATAGAGCAGTAAGTGTTCTTAACTGTTGAGCCATCTTTCTAGGCTCCTCAAAAAATCTGAAGGTAGAATTATCAACAGTGTTGGTGCAGAGGCAACACCCTCTGCTTTTGTTGCAACATGAGGAATTTCCTTATGCTTTAGGGCCCAGTACGCAGGCAAACCTAGATCAGGTAACCCAGATATTTTTACTTCACTACAGAAAAAAATTTTAAGATAGGAAAGTATGAAGCAGAATTGGAGTTAATTAAAAAGGCATTTTAATTACAAACTTTAAGTATGGAAGTCAGAAGAAAGAGAGGTACCAGAGAGATGGTAAGAACTATGGAAGTGCAGATATGAGCTTCTAAAGGAAAGGCACACTTCATTGACTTTCTAAGAAGTATGTATATAGTCTTGATTGGTGTGGTGGTTTCAATGAGAATGTCCCCCACAGGCATATATATTTGAACACATGGTTTCCAGTTGGTGGTGCAGTTTGGAGAGCTTTAGGAGGTTTGGCCTCTGTGAAGGAAGTTTGTCACTGGATGGGGTGGGGCTTTGAGATTAAAGGGTTCCAGTCACTTCCAGGCCATGTCTCTGCTTTGTTCTGTTTGCTGAGGACGTGAGCTCTCAGCATCCTGCCCTCCTGCCATGTTTGCTGCTGATGCCATGACATCCCCTTATCTCTCAGGAATCATAAGTCCACATAAAATCTCACTTCTGCAAGTTACCCTGGTCATGGAATTTTGTCCCAGTACCAGAATAATAACTAATACAATTAGTTAAACTTATTATCTTCAAAGGGTTTCTGAGACATTTCAGTGCTATCACAGCATGGGGCCTGAAAGGAATCCTAACAAGATTACCATTGGTTATGTAAAGCATGGATACAAGAAGCTAGGATCTCTTCACTGTAAACAAAAGCTAATTGTGTTTGCAAGAGTCCCAGAAAACATTCTAGAGAGGAGTGATGCCATCCAGGACATCGCACAGCCCCAGGCCTTATACCCATTTTATTGTTATTTTTTATTTTTCCCATTTGAAAATCCTTTTGTATAAAAAGAGCATTATTTTGATATCTACTACTGTCTTAGTGTTCTTGCTATTGCTGTAAAGAGACACTATGTCCACAGCGATGCTTATAAATGAAAACATGTAATTGAGGCTGGCTTATAGGTTCAGAGGCTTAGTCAGTCATCATCATGGTGGGCAGCATGGCAGCACACAGGCAGACATGGTGCTAGAGAGGTAACTGAGAGTTTCTTTCCTGGATCATCAGGTAGCAGGAAGAGAGTGACCCTGGGTCTGGCTTAAGCATTTGAAACCCCAAAACCCAACCCCGGTGGCACACTTCCTCCAACAAGGCCACACCTCCTAATAGTGCCACTCCCTGGTGACCAAACATTCAAGTCTATGAACCTATAGGGGCCAAATAACCAACAAATGAACACAGCAACTCACAGCAAATGATAATCTTGCTGGGCTTCCTGCTCCTTAGATGGCAAATGGTTTCGATCAGTCTCTGGAGTGAAGTGCTCCTCTTTCCCCCATAACCCCACAGTTTTCCCTGACTATTTTTCCACAGAGCAAGTCGAACTTTCTGAAGAACTGGATGTTAGGTATAAAGAAGAGAACAAAGATGTCTTCCGTGTGTTGAGTCTGAATAATTGTATGACTATGGGTGCCACTGTTTGAAACAGGAAAGATTGGGCAGAGGGCTCACTAGGAGCATGTGTTCTCCAAGCATAGACAATTGGTAGGTGTCTGGAGATGGGACTATAGATTCCATAACCATGCATACTTCGGTAGAAGCTGGAGATACAGTCTAGACTAGAGAATAAATTTCATTGTCTTCTTTTTATAATCATGGATTGACTGACCAGGGAGAGGGGCATGGCTAAACAAAGTATTAACAATCTGAGCTTTGAGATGTGGGAAGGTGGAAGAATCGTCCACAGAGAAACCTCTAAAGAAGATACATAGTGAGATCAGAAGAATTTTCCAGCCAAAGGGAAAAAAACGAATTCAGTGATGTGTATAGGTCAACTAGGAGGGAGATCACTGTATAAGTTCAAGTTCAGGGGAGTGGAGCTACGTAGACTCTCATATGGGTGAAGACAGCAAAGTGAGGTGAGGAAGTGGCTGTAGTGAACTCAGACACATTGGTTCATGGTTGCTCAGGTACAAAAAGCACTGGATGTGAAGGGAGAAAAGAAGGTTCTATTGTTGTCTAATGAGGATGTTATGTTATCCTCCTTGCCTCACAGAGAAGCCCAGGCTGACTTAGAATTTGCACTCTTCTTGGCTTGGTCTGTAGCCTCCCCCAGCCTGAAGCAGGCTTGTGCAGATTCTGTCGCCACTGAGGTGGGGCCACCTGTGGTGCAGCTTTCAGACTTGGCTGGCTTCTTTTGATGTGTCAACTGCCCTGCTCTTCTCTGAGATCCTGCTGCCTGCTGAGACATCTTTGAGACAATCCACGTTGCCCAGCATCTTCGGGCTGGCACCAGGCACCAAGAATGGATTGGCAGGGGATGGGTCTTCCCTCTTTATAAGCACAGACTCATAGTAAACCTTGGTGCCTTGATCAGAGAAAATTTGTCTTGGCCTCATTCTTTTCTCTCCATCTAGTCTATTTTCAGCCCCAGCCTGCCTTTCAGGAGTACCTGGTTCAAGTTGGCCACGGGCAGCTAACAACTACATTGGTCTCCTCACAACTGAGATCACAAATATGTACCACCATCCCTGGCTCCTTCTCAGAGTATTAAAGGTAAGGGTACAGGACCTGGAAAGCAATATCCCTCCTTGCTATAGGGTCATTCAGAAGGGCTTTTACCTGGGAATTTAGGTTGCATAGAAAGATTGGAGGCTAAAGTGTGTGTTTGTGTGTGTGTGTGTGTGTGTGTGTAGGTTACAGTGTCAGGTGGCCATAGTGTTGAGCTTCAGATCTTTACTTTGTCCAGAAGTTTGACAGTGGATCTCTGAATAGCATAATCTTTCAGCCATCACACACTCCAGTAGGTATTGGGCAAACTGAGTCTACCAACTGAGACGTATTGTAGACCAGTTATATTGTGTTCTGAGGGAAAATTCAAAGCCAAAGCCCAAGTTCATTTCCATTTTTTAAGATGGGGGACAATGAGAAGTGCATAGTGATATTTTCTTCTCTGTCTCTACCTGTACTGGCTGGTTTGTGTGTCAACTTGACGTAGGCTAGAGTTATCACAGAGAAAGGAGCTTCAGTTGGGAAAGTCCCTCCATGAGATCCAGCTGTGGGGCATTTTCTCAATTAGTGATCAAGAGAGGGAGGGCCCATTGTGGGTGGTGCCATCCCTGGGCTGGTAGTCTTGGGTTCTATAAGAAAACAGGCTGAGCAAGCCAGGAGAAGCAAGCCAGTAAGTAATATCTGTCCTTGGCCTCTGCATCAGCTCCTGCTTCCTGATCTGCTTGAGTTCCAGTCCTGACTTCCTTGGGTGATCAACAGCAATGTGGAAAGTGTAAGCTGAATAAACCCTTTCCTTCTTAACTTGCTTCTCGGTCATCATGTTTGTTCAAGAATAGAAACACTGACTAAGACACTACCTTTCATCTCATCAACCCTACTTCATACAGTAAATAGGTAAGACCTCGCCCGAGGAGTGCCAAGGTCAAGCAAGCCAGAGGATGGTAAGATTAGTGTATACACTGGACTCAGGTACACTAGTTACCTCATGTCACAGTGGACATTACTCTGAACAAAATCAGTATGTGACTGATTACACTTCTTCAGGACCTCAGATGATCTCCTGCTTTAGGGTTTTCACTGCTGTGATGACAAATGTCTGAGGAATAACTTGAAGGAGGAATTTCTGATGTAGAGGATGGCAGAACGTGTGCTTGTTGGCTGTCTTCATTCTCTCCTCTTAGTCTGTATTCTTCTACAGGCTGTGTGAAAGTGCTGCCCACATCCCACACGTAGGGAAGGCTTCTCCCTTACCTAATTGCTTCTAGAAATGTCTCCACTGACATACCCGGAGGAGTGCTTATTTCTAGACACTTTTCAATCCAATCAAGGTGACAATTGAGATTGACCATTGTACTTACAAAGGGAAATACAGGGAGGGTAAACCCTCACAAGTCCTTGTGCCTCTCAACTTCAGATACACATTAGAATCACCCAGGGGAGCTTGATCACAGTCAAGGGCCACCAGGCATCCATGTGACACTAGTGTGAGCCAACACCGAGAAGCCTGCTGGAAAGAGGCTGTAAATCAAGAGTTCAGATTGTAGCAAGATCCCAACTGCTTTTATGTGTCTATGAGATTGCTGGCAGTTGGAAGGAGTGAATTTGAATTTTTCTGAAGTGGTACAATCCCTGTTGCAACACTAGGTGTCGCTGTAGAAAGGATGAAAGTTGTAAGGACACTGGTTTGTAGTCTATTTGAAGGATGTCTGAGGGAATGATGGCATGCAGACTCCTTTTCTTTTTTTTTAATATTCAAATTCAATATTTTTATTATGTATTTTCCTCAATTACATTTCCAATGCTATTCCAAAAGTCCCCCATACCCTCCCCCCTACTTCCCTACCCACCCATTCCGATTTTTTGGCCCTGGCGTTCCCCTGTACTGGGGCATATAAAGTTTGCATGTCCAATGGGCCTCTCTTTCCAGTGATGGCCAACTAGGCCATCTTTTGATACATATGCAGCTAGAGTCAAGAGCTCCGGGGTACTGGTTAGTTCATAATGTTGTTGCACCTACAGGGTTGCAGATCTCTTTAGCTCCTTGGATACTTTCTCTAGCTCCTCCATTGGGGGCCCTGTGATCCATCCAATAGCTGACTGTGAGCATCCACTTCTGTGTTTGCTAGGCCCCGGCCTAGTCTCACAAGAGACAGCTCTATCTGGGTCCTTGCAGCAAACGCTTGCTAGTGTATGCAATGGTGTCATCATTTGGAGGCTAATTATGGGATGGATCCCTGGATATGGCAGTCCTAGATGGTCCATCCTTTTGTCTCAGCTCCAAACTTTGTCTCAGTAACTCCTTCCATGGGTGATTGTTTCCAATTCTAAGAAGGGGCAAACTGTCCACACTTTGGTCTTCGTTCTTCTTCAGTTTCATGTGTTTTACCAATTTCTCTTATATCTCGGGTATACTAAGTTTCTGGGCTAATATCCACTTATTAGTGAGTACATATCATTTGAGTTCTTTTGTGACTGTGTTACCTCACTCAGGATGATGCCCTCCAGGTCCAACCATTTGCCTAGGAATTTCATAAATTCATTCTTTTTAATAGCTGAGTAGTACTCCATTGTGTAAATGTGCCACATTTTTTGTATCTATTCCTCTGTTAAGGGGCATCTGGGTTCTTTCCAGCTTCTGGCTATTATAAATAAGGCTACTATGAACATAGTGGAGCATGTGTCCTTCTAACCGGTTGGGACATCTTCTGGATATATGCCCGGGAGAGGTATTGCAGGATCCTCCGATAGTACTATGTCCAATTTTCTGAGGAACCACCAGACTGATTTCCAGAGTGGTTGTACAAGCTTTCAATCCCACCAACAATGGAGGAGTGTTCCTCTTTCTCCACATCCTCACCAGCATCTGCTGTCACCTGAATTTTTGATCTTAGCCATTCTGACTGGTGTGAGATGGAATCTCAGGGTTGTTTTAATTTGCATTTCTCTGATGATTAAGGATGTTGAACATTTTTTCAGGTGTTTCTCAGTCATTTGGTATTCCTCAGGTGAGAATTCTTTGTTTAGTTCTGAGCCCCATTTTTTAATGGGGTTATTTGATTTTCTGGAGTCCACCCTCTTGAGTTCTTTATATATATTGGATATTAGTCCCCTATCTGATTTAAGATAGGTAAAGATCCTTTCCCAATCTGTTGGTGGCCTTTTTGTCTTATTGACGGTGTCTTTTGCCTTGCAGAAGCTTTGCAGTTTCATGAGGTCCCATTTGTCAATCCTCGATCTTACAGCACAAGCCATTGCTGTTCTATTCAGGAATTTTTCCCCTGTGCCCATATCTTTGAGGCTTTTCCCCACTTTCTCTATAAGTTTCAGTGTCTCTGGTTTTATGTGAAGTTCCTTGATCCACTTAGATTTGACCTTAGTACAAGGGGATAGGAATGGATCAATTCGTATTCTTCTACATGATAACAACCAGTTGTGCCAGCACCATTTGTTGAAAATGCTGTCTTTCTTCCACTGGATGGTTTTAGCTCCCTTGTAGAAGATCAAGTGACCATAGGTGGCAGACTCATTTTCTAGAAAACAATACTAGTTGCTGGTGAAAGCATTTGGTTTCTGAAAATATATCCTTAGATGTAGCTTTCTGAAGATTTCCTTGCCAGTATAACTCTTGATATTAAGATACACCAGAATTAGACATAATCCAAGTGCTCTCTGAGAGAGAAATGGTTATATTATATTCACTTAATTGATTTTCATGTAGATACAGGGAAGTTTGAAAAAGGCTGTTATGAACATTTAGTTGAAATATATCAGTATATACAATCTGATAACTGTCTAACAAACAAAAACCAACCCGAAACTATGCAAGGAAAAGAAAACAAAAGACTGTGAATTGAATGCTGGTAACAGTGTTTTACAGGTTGCGGATGCATTTTATTTTGTATATGATACTTTGATAATTGAAACTATTCCTCCAAACAAGTCCTAAGTCTCTCTCTCTCTCTCTCTCTCTCTCTCTCTCTCTCTCTCTCTCTCTCTCTCTCTCTCTCTCTCACACACACACACACACACACACACACACACACACACACACACAATCTTGTTTTGTTTGTTTGTTTGTTTGTTCTTCTTGAGATGCCCTTAATACACATTGGACCATTTCCATCTCCTGTTATTGTTTTCCCGTTTCAGAAACCTGGGAAGAGGCAGTATGTTCACACAGCATGATGTCAGTATGATAGGTTTACAGTTGTGTCTATGGTTCGATAAAATTTATTTTGATGCTTGTATTTTGTTCAAATTCTACTTTGTGGTTTATAAATGGGCAGATTGTGTTGTCTGTTTAGCTCTGTGGCAGGGTCCATAATTTCTGCTCATGAGTACAGATATAATTGATCTTGGGAAAATATAATAATAAATAATAATAATAATAATAATAATAATATCTCTTGGGTCGATGAGATGACACGGCAGGTAAAAGGAGCTTGCCTTGGCAAGTCTGGTGACCTAAGAACTTGATCCCTGGAATCTGCAGAAAGTGGAAGGAGATAACCAAGTCCTGAAAGTTGTCCTCTGATCTCATGTGAGCTCTGTGGCTCGCACACACCCCCCCCCACATCAGACACCTTCCCACAAAAGTAATGAGTATGGAAACAGTCTTGCTGCTGACTAAGCACTAAGCAGACCATGATATCCATCTCTCAGGCAATCTCTTAAGAGAAAGATTATCTCGTCTTTTAAACTCGTTAATCAGGTACAACAGGTAACCACTTTAATTTTTTTTTCCCTTGGTGTAAACAGTAACTAGACAGTTCCAGAGAGAGGGTTTTTTGGTAACAGCATCTGCTCAAGGATCTCATCTTAGACTCTCCAGGTAATAGGCTGCTTATCTCTGTGAGGTAATTGGGCTCATGCAGTGGAAAAACAAACATCTCATGCCTGTGTGACAGATGGGGCTTTTGTACTTTGGAACTGAGGCATCCACCAAAGTCAGGCTCCGAGGTTCCAGGAAACAGAAAGGATGGCATTGCCTCCCTTGATGTTTAGCATGTAGAGAGGCTGTAGGGTCTGGAAAAAGATATTTATTCCTGTGTCTTAAGGTTGGTTTAGCTTTTTTTTTTTTTTTTTGGTTTTTCAAGACAGGGTTTCTCTGTGTAGCTCTGGCTGTCTTGGAACTCACTTTGTAGACCAGGCTGGCCTCATTTAGCTTTTTAAATAGGGTGGGTAAGATGACCCAGTGCAGAAAGGTGCTTGCTGCTAAGTCTGAATTTGATCCTAGGACACACATGGTGTAAGTGAAAAACCAACTAACTCTGGCAGGGTGTCCTCAGATATCCAGATCTACAAAAGTAAGTACCAAACATTTAACTGAGCGTGCACACATTGCAAAGACACAGAACTAATGTCAAGACCACACTTTCTAATCAGTGCTCCGGGAAAAGAAAGGAGTGATAGTTCCTCTTTTACCAGCAGCAGCACTGAGAATTTAGGCCTCTTAACCCCAAATTTGTGTTTAAATTGCCAGTGGCCTTAGCAGGCTCTACTTAGAATGTTCTGTAAGAAGGCTCTTAATTGATGAACAACTTGTGCTCTCCCAGCCTTAACAGTCTCCACACTGATAAAGTGACTGGAAGCCCCTGTGCAACTCAACCAATGTCTCCTCCCCTCCCCTTCTCTCCTCTCCCCTCCCCTCCTCTCCTCTCCTTGGTTTCTATTGAGTTTGGTAAGTTTTACTTGGAGAGATAAAACAGGTCAGAGGGAAGGAGGGGAACATGTTACCTCCAGAACCAGCATTTATTCTTAATGCTCGGCTCCTCACTGGCTCTGTGGTCTCCATCTGAGCTCAGGCATGCTTAGCATACCATAGTGAGTTATGCACAAGTCTTTCTCTTAGAAGCTGGTCCCCATGTGTGATAGCAATCACATCCTGCAACCACCACTTGCAGGTCGTGCACTTCATGAAGCATGTGCTTGCCTGCCATGGTGTGTACATGCTTGGCCCAGGGAGTGGCACTGTTGGGAGGTGTGGCCCTGTTGGAGTAGGCGTGTCACTGTGAGCATGAGCTTTAAGACCCTCATCCTAGCTGCCTGGAAGCCAGTCTTCTCCTGGAGGCTTCCGATGAAGATGTAAAACTTTCAGCTCCACCTGCACCATGCCTGCCTGGATGCTGCCATGCTCCTGCCTTGATGATAATGGACTGAACTTTGAACCTGTAAGCCAGCCCCAATTAAATGTTGTCCTTATGAGAATTGCCTTGGTCATGGTGTCTGTTCACAGTGGTAAAACCCTAACTGAGGCAATGCCTGTCATTATTTTTAACTTTCCAACAATCCTGTGATTTATAATCCTTATTTTCTATAACAGCTATAGTATCCATTGATACTTTAGGTACAGAATGATATAATTTCTGTATCATAGTTTACTTTCCACATATGGTTTTCAGCTCCCCCGTCTGCCTTCTCTCTCTTGAGACAAGATTTCACTATATAGCACAGGCTGGCCTGGAACTTGAGATCTTCCTGCTTTAACCTTAATTTTTTTTTAACATTTGGAATTTTATTTAAAAAAAAAATCACAACCATGAACATTGTTATGATTAGAGGGAGGCCCTCTTGGTTCTTCACAATGATACTGAGCATGCTCAAAAGGGGTTCCCATTGTTAAGTCTTAAAACAACCATCGTAAAAAGGAAAAACAAAAAACAAAACAAATCAAAATTCAAAACAAAACAAAACAAAAAACTCAGCACACTAATATATAACTTGTTTTAATGTTTCTTCACACATGGTGAAAATACTAAAGTACAGACAAGGAATAATCATAATGCTGTCACCAACATTATAAACATGGAATTATAAATTTAAAACATTTTCTGGTTTAAAAATAAATCTGATCATCAATGCAGCTCTGCAGGTCTCTAGTAGGACTGGTCT
Organism: Mus caroli; assembly: GCF_978045245.1. Classification (NCBI taxonomy): domain Eukaryota; kingdom Metazoa; phylum Chordata; class Mammalia; order Rodentia; family Muridae; genus Mus; species Mus caroli. The sequence goes on along the minus strand of NW_028227271.1, from coordinate 101,368,101 downwards.
CTACGTTCCTGATGGTGCTCGCCTTATCCATTTTCCCAGGTCCTCCACGTCTGCCTCTTCTTCCTCCCACCTGTTCCAGGACCACCTGGTCTTCCTCCACCAAAGCCACCTTGGTCCATTCCACGGCCACCTCGGAAGCCTCCTTTGTCTCCACCTCTGCCACCTCTGAACATTCCTCTAGGACTACCACGGTCCATGAGTCCTCTTCCTCCTCACCTTGTCCATGATCACCACCCAGAGGTGGAAAGGGAGGCGGGAGGAAGCCCTCGGGCTTAGGAGCCTTACACTGGTTGCCTGTTCTCCAAGCGAAGTTCTGGTTTCCACAGTCTGGAATTGGACACTGCCAGTCTCCAGCTCGATGCTGGACATTTCCTCCTCCAGAGGGGTTTCCTCTGGAGCCTCCGGGCCCTCTTGGAGGGAAGCCTCCTCTGTCTCCTCCACAGCCTCCCATGCGACCCATGGGTCCTCCAGGGCCTCCTGGGCCACCAGGACCTCCACGAAGTGGTAGTGGCATCCCTCTGCCCTCAAGAGGTGGCATGCCACCCAGCGTGCTGTTCATTGGAGGCTTCTTTCGGGCAAGAGAAACTTTAAGTTTGCTTCCTTGAAAATCTTTACCATCAAACCATTCCACGGCAGCCTTGGCAGTTGGTGGATCTTCATAGGACCCTGTGGCATCACCTTTAGGCTTTCCTGTCTCCTTATCCAGGTAGATATAGATCATGGGTTGTCCAGTTCTCTTGTTCATCTTGACAACCACACACTGCCTCAAGAAGTCTGCCAGATCATCCAGAGTCACATTGTCATTTAATCCTTGCACATAAATTGCACTGTTGTCAGAGTCTTCATCGGGATCTATAGGAAGGCCTAGATCAATATCTGGTCCTTCATCCATGGGTCCACCAGACTTATTGAAGCCACCTTGCTCTCCAGCGCCCATTCCACCATGTCCTCCTCCCCACCCACCTCTGCTCATGCCTCCACGATCAAATCCCCATTTTCCCCTGCCCCGGTTATCAGGGTCACTCAAGCTCCAGTTCTCTTCTGGTCTGGAAAATCCTCCAGACTCCTGCCCATAAACACCCATGCTACTGGGGTGGTTCTGTTGGAATGAACTCTGCTGCCCGTAGCTGCTGCTCTGTTGGCTATAATGACTTGGAGCCTGGCTGTAGGATCCAGTCTGAGGGGGTAACTAGTAGGAGGCTGCTGCCCATATCTGCTTTGTTGACCATAGCTACTCTGCTGTCCATAGCTGCTCAGCTGCCCATAGGTGTTCTGCTGAGAGTAACTGCTCTGATCGTAACTAGTCGGCTGTGAAGAGGAGTAGCTGGTAGGAGGATAAGATGGAGGTGCGGTGACTGGCTGCATTGGGTAGCTCCCAGGTACCTGGGGATAACTGTAGTTACTCTGTCCATATCCTAGGCTGGGTTGGTTATAACCCCCTGTGCTAGATTGAGGCTGACTAGTCTCAGCAGGCTTGTTATCATCCTGTGGTCTGGTAGGTGCAGTGGCTGTTGGCTGCTAGCCATAGGTGGGGTAGGCAGGCTGGGTGCCATATGCAGTCTGAGCTGCTTAAGAGGCCTGTGTTGTGGTGACTGTAGCAGTGGTGGTGTCATAAGCACCAGTGGCATATCCTTGCACAGGCTGGCTGTATGCCTGGGGGGCAGTTGGAGTGGTATAATCAGTGGGAGGCTGTCCATAAGAAGTTGCATATGCAGTCTGCCCGTAGGTGGCAGTGGTCTGAGCCTGGGTATAGCTGACATCAGTAGGCAGTCCATAGGTTCCATAGCTTTGCTGCCCATATGCCTGGGTGGTCTGTGCATATCCTTGAGTTGGCTGGGCAGTGTAAGTACTGTAGCCCTGCTGGACTGCAGCTTGACTATAGGTACTGTAATCTGTGGACGCCATTTTCTCGCCTTCCTCCTTGTTCTCTCAACATCTGTCTCCTCCTAACCTTAAATTTTTACTCTCAAATTAAAATATTGTTGAAGAAAATTTTAGAAAACGGAAAACGTTCTTTTATTGTTCCTTGACATTAAAAACTCTGTTTTTACATCAAAGGACACAAGAGACAGTTTATTCTGGTGTCAAAAGTGAATGACCATGGCCTAGAAATAGATCCAGGTTACCCCAAATTCCCAGTTTCATGAAGTTTCCCTTCCCCTTTTAAGTCACAGATCAAAGAAAATCATGAAGTCAACATTTTTCAAGTACGTTGGTGGGAACATCAGGAAGATGGGCTACAGCAGTGTGGGGAAACCCCTGCTTCAGACCTCAGATGTTGTTGTCTGGTAGGTGCAGTGGCTGTTGGCTGCTGGCCATAGGTGGGGTAGGCAGGCTTGGGTTTTGTGGAACCTAGAAGCTAATTGTCTGTTAGTACAAAAGGTGTTCACATGAGTAGGCATAAGGATATTAAGTCAGAAACGGAGGTGGGCAAGGGATGGCTGTGAAAGGGTCTAAAGTTATTCTAAGGCAGAATGTAATTAGGGCCTGCAAGGGTTCCATCCTCTCCTAACCTGCCGTTCAGCCTTTGTAGATGTTCCATATGGAGTGCATCTTCTTCCTAGAGAAGTTCCAAAGTGTACCTGTAGCATGCACACTGTAGCATAGCACACTGATAGTACAGCGGTGTGTTGCGGGAAATATTAGAAAAGACTCTCAGGGTTCCTGAGCTATTGCCAACAACTCTCAGCTCCAGCACGGTCCCGCTGGCTCTCTAAATTTATTGATAATGATAAAAGCTGCCCACCCAATTATCCCAACTATTCTATCCTTTATGACATCACTACTACCTGTGGCTATTTAAAGCTACACTGGTTCAGGTTCTTCTTCCTGTCCATCTGTTTCCATCTTGCCTTCCCCTCCTTCTCTCCTAAGATCTTCTCTGTCTCTTTAACTCTTACTGCTGCCTCCCATTTCCCTCTCCTATCACAGGCCTCTTGTTATATTAATATCTTCGTGTGATTGGGCAGGGAAAATCCTGTCACAGAAGAGCTTTCTGGCACTTGTGAATAGAAAAATAAAGGTGTATAAAATCAGAGGTTAACACCAGGCATGTGTGGTTTAAATATACTGAATGAATTAAATATTCTCTAACACTTGTCACTTAATACTGTAGCCAAGGTTAAAATTTCACATGGAGGGGCTGGAGAGATGGCTCAGTGGTTAAGAGCACTGGCTACTCTTCCAGAGGACCTGAGTTCTATTCCCAGTACCCACATGGCAACTCCCAACTGTCTATAACTCCTGTTCTAGAGGATCTGACTCCCTCACACATGCACGCAAAGCAGCAATGTATGAGAAATTAAAAACAAAAAACCAACATTGTGCCCCAGAAAAAGCAAATGCAGCACAAAGACTTGATAATCTTATTTGCAGAAATTACTCAGTACTTATAATTTAGGAGCTCCAGAGGCTGAGAGATAGAGCTAAATAAATAAACAGGCTTTCTGTTTTATACAGAGTGATTTAACCTTGAAATACCTTTCTTCCTTTCTTTAAAAATATTTCTTAGCTATGTGCTCCTAGAGTTAGCAGGGTATAGGAGTGTGGAAATGAGGGGCTCAAGTCTTGGTGACTCAATTTCTGGAGACTCAGATCTCAGGAGCTGCATTCTCCACTTTTGCTCTGTATTTTGCCCTAATAGCTGAGCGATATTCTTTATCTAAGATTAAAAAGATGCTTCCCGAGTAACACGTCTGTATTTTATTATTGCTGATCCAACTAAACCAACAGGGCATTCAATTAGTCACAATAGGAATCTCTGTTCAAAGTTTGAACTTTAAACTTGTGAATCTGAAAGTGATAGTGTGAACCGGAGAGCACAAAGGACCGAGGAAAAGGATGGACACCATCTAGGAAAGGCAATCGATTCTATTACTATAATCTTTCTCATGGGGATTCTGGATGTGTTGGTAGTTGAAATGATAACACAGCCTGGAAGATGCAGCATGAAGACCTGAGTTCAAAAATCTCCAGAACACACAATGAAAGTTGGCTGTGACTGTGTAGCTCAGTGGAAGTGTGCTAGCATAGAATGCATGAGATCTTGTGTTCAATCCCAAACCCAACCTTAGCAAATAAGAATTCAGAAAACTTAAGGTGGCAAGAGATATCTGTGATCCCAGCACTGGAGAGTGGAGACAGGTGGATCCTTGAAGCTCACTGGCCAGGCAGTCTAGAATTGGAGAGATCCAGACTCAGCAAGAGACCTTGTCTAAAATAATAAGCTGGAGAGCAAGGACATCAGATGTCCTTTGGCATCCTCACCCACACCCACACATGTGCACACACATCTCTCTCCACCCATGTTAATGCCTATATGAATACACACACACACACACAAATAGCAATATTTGTATTATTATTATTAAAAGTTGCCAAGTACTCAATAAAAGATATAGGCTGCAGAGTAGAAGTACTGAGTCAAAGCTTCCAATTATTTATTTTTTTAGGCTTATTTATTTTATTTTATGCATGGGGGTTTTGCCTGTATGCCTGTATATGCATTACCTGCATGCTTGTTCACCTTAGAGGTCAGTAGAACTCATTGGAATTCCTGGAAATAATCCCTTCTTACTTTCATGCATTCCAAAAACAAACACACAAACAACTAGATTTTGCATAGGAAAGGAAATGTGGTATGTGTCTTCTGGCATCTGGTTTATTTCACTGAACATGGTGATCTTGCGTTCCACTCATTTTCCTGTACTCAATGTGATTTTGCTCTTCTGTATAACCAAACGGTGCTCCATCCAGGATATCCACACCCATTCAACTATTGTTGGGGACCTACACTAATTCTGTACCCTGACTGTAATCATATTACATCTGCCTTTTTTCTTTGGTCATACATGTAGGAAGGAACAGCACAGGGTGTGAGTACGACAAGACAAGCACCCTGGGTACCATCCTTGAAGCTTCTTATCACAAAGGCCCTTTCTTTATTGTCAGACAATTACATTGGTTAAAACTTGACAAGGGTCATATAAATGAGGGCTGAGAAGATGGCTCAGCGAGTAAAGTACTCTCCAAGTCAACTCTTGGATCTGAGTTCAGATTCCAAGCGCTCATATATAACAGCTGGGTGTGGTAGCACAGACCTGTGACCTCAGTACTGGGAGGAGTGGAAATAGAGTAATCTCCAGGGTTTGCGGCCAGCTAGTCTAGACAAAATGCTGAATTCTAAGTTCAGTGAGGACCCTTTATAACAACAACAACAACAACAAAAGGTTAAAAGTGATAAAAGAAGATGCAGGAGTTGACCTCTGGCTTCCAGGTACAGGCACAGACTAGTATGCACTGCCCCACCTGCATATACCACACTCACATCTACACAAAGGAATTTAAGTAATAACATAATAAACTTGGTTTAGTTGGCATTTTTATGTTTCTGGTAGTGAATTATTCACTAAAGAAGAGTGAAAGCCTTTGAAAAAGATTTTCATTTTATGTGCATGTGAATGCACATATGTAAATGTACCTGGTTGCTTGCATGTGCACTGCATAGGTCCAGGACCTGGAAAAAGTGTGGTTACCCTGGAGATGGAGTCACCAACGGTTGTGAACTACAACTAATCCAGGTCTTCTGCAAGAGCAGAAAGTGCTTGTAACAGCTGAGCCATCCCTCCTATCCTCATGAAAGCCTTTAAATGTTGTAGTATTTGGAGACTTTCCTCCAACAAGCAAAGATAATGTTTAAAAGTAAGAAAATGTTTAGAAACAGTAAAACCAGGTGAGTTGCACAAATCAAACCATATCCTGGCTAAAGGAACATACTAAGGAACCTTGATGAGTTTATTATGCTACTATGAATACATGAAGAAGGTGCATGGATGGGTCACTCTGGAAATGTGCCTAGGGCCATCACTCTGGAGTCCCTTCTGATTTTAATCAGTTCTACAGACAGTCTAAACTCAAGCTGCTCTGGTCTTTGGCCTTTCTTCATTGTGTTCTTATCATCTCTAATACATCCAGAGCATCTTTGGTTTTTGTAAGTTTAGCTTGGAAATCCTGGCCACATTCTGGAATGAATCTCACCAGAGTAGAGTTATCTCTCGAAACCTGGGGAGGAAGTGAGTGTTTCTAGAACAAAAATTGCAGATTTGGGATAGAGAATGTTCAGTGGTCCAGAGAGGCTGCTATTCCAGAGGACTCAGTTTTGGTTCCTAACACCCACATGGCAGGTCACAGCCACCTGTAACTCCAGTTCTAGAGGATCTGATGTCCTCTTCTGGTCTCTGCAGGTACTAGACATGCACCTGGTGTATAGGTATGTGCAGTCAAAATGCCCATACGTGTACATTAAAAATAAATAAATATGAAATTTAAAAAAAAAACTGAAGATCTCAAGTACTTTACTAAAGTGATATAGCCTTTGTATGTAACCAACATTTCAAGAGTATTGGTTCAAAAACTTTAATATTGGTTCATTGTTCATTACTGTAATAAGGAGTGCCAAGGACTACAAAGGAAAGAGGCTTAGTGAGCTCACAGTTTTGGAGTGTCAGTCCTAAATAGCAAAGGGCCAGTTCTCATGAGGCTCCTTTGTCATCATTATAGATGGCACCACAGTGGGAGATTATGTCACAGGAAGTGATATGACACTATAAAATGGGACACCAAAGCTGGTTTAGGGGTTAGGTTCATTCTTGAATAATTCCTGTTAGAGTTCAGGATCCCACAAGTATCACTTCAGTTCCTACCTCACATGTCCCCAATAGTTAAAGACCCCCCCCCACTAGATTCCACGTCTTAATAATAGCACCTATAGGATCAAGCACATGAACTCTAGGGAACAAGTTCAAACCCAAACACAGTATTAGCTCACTCTGTTTGTCAGTCTGTCTGTTTTTCAGTCTGGTTCTCACGACGTATCCCCAATGGACCTGGAACTCACTGTTCCATCTGCTTTTGCCTCCTAAGTACTGGGATTAAAGGTGTGCATGGACACACCAGGCTAGATTAATTATAATACCTGACACAATGTAAGTGTGTTGTAAGTATCTGCAACAGTGCATTGTTTAGAGTGGCAAGAAAGTGTGTGTGTGTTCATGTGTGTGTGTTGTAACCATTTGTTTCTCTTTTTGAGGCAGGGTCTATGTGGTGTAGCTGTGCTTCAAACTCACCATCCCCCTATCTCTTCCTTCCAAGTGCAGGCATTATAGGTGTCTACCAAAGTGTTTAGCCAAAGTACAGCATGGAAACTTGATTGTATTTGTAGTACTTCATGTCTTTTAGAGAACCAGCCATTCATGATGAGTTCTTTATACTCTTCAGACAGCCTAGCAGAATGCAGTGAGCATCTGATGCTGATGTAAGGGCCTCAATACTCAACCTCACACTAGCTCTTCCCTTCTGCCTCCACAAGCTTTCTTTTCTCTGTTCTGCTCTCTGATGGTACTTCTTTCTAAAAAATTTAGGGGATAGAGAGATGGCTCAGCAGTTTGGAGCACTGGTTGCTTTCCAGAGGACTGAGGACTGATTTCCAAAGCCCACATAACCATCAGTAATTTCAGTTACAGAGGGATCGAATGTTCTCTTCTGGTCTCCAAGGACACCAGTCACATCCAGAAGTACAGGCAGGGAAAGCACATGTGTGCAAACAATGAAATATTAATATTATGATTTATTTATTCAGCATGCATGGGTGAGTGTGATATGGGTGAGCATGTGGAGGTCTGAGGACATTTTGTAAAAATATGTTCTCTCCATTTTTATTTAATTTTCACAAAATGTATTATAAAAACATATGGATGAAAGAAATCACACATAGAAATGAACCAGATTCAAAGTCTAGACATCTCAATGAACTTCTATACAACGAGAGTAGCACTACACATTGGAATTTTGTTTGTTTGTTTGCTTGCTTGTTTTTTGAGACAGTGTGTGTGTGTGGGGGGGGGGCGGGGGATGTAGCCTGGCTGTTCTGCAATTTGCTCTGTATATCAGGCTAATCTCAAACTCAGAGATTTGCTGCCCCTGTCTTCCCATTTCTGGGAGTAAAGGCCTGTGCCACCACTGCCCAGCTCTCCTCACATTGGGTTTTACACTTACCCAGAATCCTAGATGAAAAATTTATAACAAAATTATAAACATAACAAAACAAACAAACAAACACACCCAATTAGAACAAAGCTACTTTCTTTCTCCTTCTACCACTCAGATCCTGGGTACTGTGTTGTTAGGCTTGGTAGTAAACACTCTGGCCCCCTGAGTTGTCTCCTTGGCCCTAGTGATACTTCTTAAACTACTTATACCAAACATGTGTCAAAGGGTCTGATTTCAAGGGAATAGAAAACACATCATCCTGGTTTTAAGGATTATTTAATAATCATCCAAATGAATTAAATTGTGAAGTCTGTACTAGCATATGCACGACTTATGGCACTGCATACATTCTCTGTCTCAATGTTCTTTGGGTTACTTCGTAGCCTTAGTTTTCTCTCTTCCCTGAGCAGCCTCAGCACAGTGCACAATAGATGCTAACAAGATATTGCTTTTCAGATATGCTTTCTAACCATGAAACACTAGTTCAGAGAAACATCTCGGTGTACCCCACTGCTGTCAAGGATTCTTTGAGTTCTGAAGATCTCAAAGAGTTACTTTCAGTTGATTTTCTTTCTATAAACAAAATATATGACATTGGATTAGTGAATGTTTGATGGATTATCTGGGGATCGAACCTAGGTTCTCAAGAATGCAAGACAATCCAGGAGTGGTGATGCATGCCTTTAAACCTAGCACTTGGGAAGCAGAAGCAAGCAGATCCCTGTGAGTTCGAGGCCAGCCTGGTCAATAAAGAGAGTGTTAGGACAATCAGAGCTACACACAGAATCCCTGCCTTGAAAAAAAAAAAAAGGAGGGGCTGGTGAGATGGCTCAGTGGGTAAGAGCACCCGACTGCTCTTCCGAAGGTCCAGAGTTCAAATCCCAGCAACCACATGGTGGCTCACAACCATCCGTAACGAGATCTGGCGCCCTCTTCTGGAGTGTCTGAAGACAGCTACAGTGTATTTACATATAATCAAGAAATAAATCTTTAAAAAAAATAAAATAAAAAAAATAAAAAAAATAAAAAAAAAAGAAAAAAAAAGGAATGCAAGATCAAGGAAAATTTTGAAGGTGGTGCAAGAAAAAGAAAGAGTACATCTGTCAGCTCAGTGTTCTTTTCCTCATAGCACGCATGTGCCACCTTCATGACTTCTAAGCATCATTATCTCCCAAGAAGTCTCCCTTCCAAATAGTACCAATGTACGAAGTTGGGGACTATGTGGCTCCACTACATGAACTTGTGGGGACACAGTTGAAACATTGCCCACACTAACATCTCTGGCAGATGACCATATGTGCAGTCTATAGCATATCACATGTACTGGTCTTCCTAGAGATGGAAACTAAAGAAATAGTGAACCTCTGAGTAGTCATTCCGGCTTGCTTTGTGCTCAACAGCAAGAACAAGGTAGTCTGGAAGCACATGCCTGCAGAGTGCTCTCTCATTTTGATATCTAATGTTTTTAAATGTGGGTTATCCTTTAAAACAAAACAAAACAAAACACGGGTCAGCCTGTTCTCTCTCCTCATCTCTTCCTTTTAATTGAAGAGTGAAATGTAAAACTTTTGCTAGAATGGGAACCCCAAGTTTTAAATAGTTGCCTTTAGGTCCTTAAAGGACAGAGGTTGTTCACTCTCTTCCACACCTCCCTCCACGAAACACTCAAATGAGCGGGTTTTATTTTTGTGTTTTCGATAGTTAATTTTAGTATTGCAACAATTCAAAACATGCATATATATGTATACATGTTGGCCAACCAAGTTGAAGCTGGGATTCAAGGAAAACCCTGTTCATGGAACAGAGATCATCCATAGCTTTTGTTCGGTCTGATAACTTGTGACTGGAAAATCTCTCACATGCTGAAACCTGCTGACAACTTTTTAGGGCTAATCTTTCTTTTCTTGCTGTCCTTTAGATGTCTCGTGGTCCTGTGGCTTGCCAGGTCATGAGGATCCTGTTTTCATCCGGAGGACAATGCCTTTTTGCACAGTGTTTATCAGTTTCTGTGCTTATCTGTTTCTGTGCTCTTTCTTCTGACCCCAAGTCCCCTGTTGCAGTAGAAGGTCAAAGTCTTGAAATGGAATTCAGTAAAACAATAATACCTTTTGACTCTCTTCAGTGATTTGAAATTCAGTGACTGGTTACAGCTTGATCAAGGATACGGGGAACCAGCATTAGGCATCTGCAGTGCTGGTGGCTCACACTAGCAATATTCCGTTCTGGGTGGAGATCTGTGAAGTTCAGTTAGACCAAGACTAGTCCAGGAACTAAAGCTTGGATCTGGATTCAGGCTCTTAAATACCAGTTTTAAAAGGTGGACAATGCAAAACCAGCCACCTGTATGGATGGGGCTTGCTAATAGAATATTTGTTTTAAGTAACCTGGAAGATGCGTTTATGAGTTCCTAATTCTAAGTGGGCTCTTTCACCAGCCATCTTGCCTGTGCCCCAGCGTGGTAGGTCTTCACTAGCTTCAGGAGGGAACAATGCGATAAATTAAGCAGTAGTGTTCAGATTTTTTCCTCTGCCAGCCTGGCGTGTGTATTGTGTTTCCTTTCCTCTGTGATGCCAGCAGAGGTAGGCTTCAGATTCCCCTGTTTTCTCTTTTATGGTTTGCATATGGAATTACAGCCCATTAAAATGCCATTGCCCTTGCCTCTCTCTCCTTCTGAGACAGTGTTACTCACAAAGGCAGATTCAACCCTCCTCCCTCCATCTCCCAAGTATTTAAATTCCAGCACCTTTTCCTCATTAGGAAAATACTAAAGAACCAATTTGTCTACCCCAGAGGTTCAAGAGCAGCTTTTATCTGCACTCTTGCTATGCAGTACCACATGACTGCCAGCTAATTTCTCTCTCCCCTTTAACAATAGGTTCTTGTTTGGGGTAATTAGCTCTAAGGGAGCATCTAATTGGTGAGGTTTCAGGATTTCCTCCTCTCTTGGTTACTTTCAACATCATAGGACTGTAGCTCAAGTCTCTTAGCTTTTAAATGTTATTAAAAAGTATTGGCTTATTGGTTATCTGATTGTGCTATTAGTCTAGATTAGTGTGTCCACTGAAGTTGTTTTTCCTGGTTTATGAGTCCTTGGAAGATTGAGATCCATGCTTATTAATTTCCTGTTTTCATCCCAGGGCCAGAATGTGATCTCAGGGTGGAGCTTCCTCTTCTGACGTCCAGGATAGAGGAGGGGTGACTCCCAAGAGGAAAGAGCAGCTCAGGGAGTTGGTTCATCCTGTCTCACGGGGATGTGTGTGTGTGTGTGTGTGTGTGTGTGTGTGTGTGTGATTTTGAGTATAAGATCTTAAATACTTGGGAGCCTGTGGGAATAGGGAGGTAGTAGGTAAGATTTAGTGCCAGGATGTGCTTTGGAAATCAGGGTTGGAAAGCCTGTAGGCCAGACCTAGTGAAGGTGCGCAGAGGCGGCCTGACCCAGCACACTGGCCTATCAGACATAGCACTTTATGTCTGGTGAGAGATTTTTACTTTCATTTTGTAAAAACTTACTAACTCCAGGTTAGCTTTGATATTTTAATGAGTGGATGATTCTTCTTTTCTAAATCATTTCTGACATTTACATATTTATTTTGTCACAAGAGGGGACATAGTGTAAACATAAGCCAAGAATTATTTAGTCCCATGACATCACTGCTACCCAGCTCATGCCAGAACACGGGACATGCAGGAACTTGGTCAAGTCTTCCATATTAAGTTTCTTCCAAAGCAAGAGTGAAAGAGAACAACTGCTCTGTCTCTGTTATAAGGGTGTGGTGAGGGTTAAAATGGCTCCATTCCTGCTTTCCAATGCTTATCAAGAGTCTGCTCTGTGTCTCCTGTGTTGCAGGCAGTGAGTTTCTCAGCGGGCAAGACCAACACGGACCCTGCCAACAAGGCACTTACATCGCAGTGCGTTTTCTCAGTTATAGCCTTCCCTGGAAGTCCAATAGGGAAAACAAACAGAAAGGATGAGAACAGGGGCTAAAGTTCTGCTTGCTTATCCCAACTAAGCTTCTCAGTGGACTTTGGAAGATCTGCTTGAAACTCGCATCAAGAGATATCTTCGCACTCGTGACGGCCATAAGCTGAGAACCTGAGTCACTCCCAGGTTTGCAAGTTCTCCTTGTGGTAGATGCTGCTGTTGATGCTGCTCCGGAAGCCATTCCTGGCTGGAGCAGCTGTGGTGAGGGTTGGACTCTAGCTCGCAGCTGCCCCTATGCAGCTGCCCCTATGTCTGAAGCTTTGTCTTGGGCTCCTGAAACCTCCCTGTTTAAAGGTGGTATGGGATACTTTATTTTCCATGACTTAAGGTGGAACAGCTCAAAGTGACCTTGGAGTCAACCTGAGGCTAAGCTTTGGTTGGACTCATGGTTACCTGGCTGCTCTGCCTGCTTTTCCTGTTGTCATGACTCTATACATGTTTCCCCGGTGGACATTCCCTGGACCATTCCTTTACACAGGAATTCCTATCTGTCTTATCATTTGTTCCATATAATTCATAAATAACCCAGAGTTAAGAAACATCTGGATAACGAAAAAAAACCAACCAAACAAACAAAAAACAAAACCAAACAACAAACAAACCTGAGGATAAGCACGAAGATGTGTTACAAACTTCATGAACATTATTTCTTAAAACCAACCCACCAGTTCTTTAAGGTCCCAGGCAAATAAGAGCCTTGTTCTTGTGGTGAGGAGACACAGGGGTTGGGAACAGAGGTCATGTCTTTGGGCTCTGATCATGTACTTCCATCTTTTACTGAAGTTCAGGTGACTTTGTGAGCCATGAATAGATGTACTGTCAGAGTTCTCTCTGAACTGCCCCATTCTGTAGTGTGGACCCTTTACCCATTTTTCAAGAGACTGAGTAAGATTTGAGTGAGGCTGAGAAGTAGGTGAATTACTGGATGAACTATTATTGCTTTTTGTTTTGTTTTTGAATTCACTTGAATACTTGAAATTTGTGCCTTGGGTCATATTTTTAGTTCCAGGGCCAAGATAAAAATATGTAAAGCAGAACAGTTTGTTTTTCATAAATTGTTTATTTTAAAGTGATTTTAAACAAAGACTACAACTAGACGGGGGTTTTGCCTGAAATAAACATTTATATTGCAGGAAAAAAATATGGTGGTGCTTTATAGTATCTGCTCTGTCAACTCTGTGGTTAGGGGGGACTGTCTACAGGGCCATTATGAGAAGAGAATTCAGCACAAGTTGGAAATCTTGAAAAAGAGCAGAATGTTAAGTAAGCAGCAAATGACAGAAAAAATGTAAGTCAGAAGAGGCCACAGAGAGAATGCCTTTTGTGCTCAGCTTGAAGGGGAAGGCAGGACCCAGTCTCTAGTCAGAGAGGAAGGAGAGTTGCAACTTCAGAGCAGTGACTGGTGTTCCTAGTGGACTTCAGCAAAAGAATGTGGCCATGGCAAGCACAACCCCAAGACAGTCAGCACCAGGATAGATCTTTCTCCCCTCTTCTCTTTCAACCTCCTGCTTGTGCCCTGCAAGGGCTGAACTAACTAGGAGCTCAAAGTAAAGAAGCCTTCTAGGATTCAGGCCTGGGAAAGGGCAGAGAGGTCAGAGGTCTAAAGAGGGTATTCTGCAAGGTGATGGCAGAGTCAAATGAGCCAGTCACAGACCTTTAACAAAGTCAGCAAGTTGGCTTCTAATCAGGCAATACTTTGGCGATGAAGATCAAAAGGCAGTTCAGAAACAGTCTAGAAACAAAATCCTTACATGTGATGTAGCTTTTATGTTCTAGGAAGCTAGAAAGCCCAAATGTAAGGATGTGTAATATAATTGTTCCTTATTCCTGTGCAGTCAGGGAAATGCAGACCCTGACCCTAAAGTTACTCAGTAACCTGGTCTCCTTGTGGCATAAATTATCACTAGCATTAAAAAAGAGTTTCTAGTATATGGCAGCAACAAAGAGAGACCCCCCCCCGACTCCCACACTTCCACCCTGCCCCAGGAGCCACATGAAACATAGGGTCCCATAAACTCAAATGCTGAAAAGCAACTGGCGATAGCTCAAAAATGTGACCTGTCAACCCGGTAGCACACAGCATCTGCTAGTGGAGTTGTGAAACCTAAGCTGCAGACCTGTGTGTTTGGCAACTGAGTAAATACAACATGGTTGTGTATGCGTATCCATGTATATTTGTGTGGTTTTGAAGGTTGGAGACAGGGCTGTGGCTGTAGGTCAGTGAAAGAGCCCTTGGCTGGCATGCAGGACATCCTGGCTTTAATCCCCATGGCCAAACCGAAAGCCACTGAAACCAAAGTTGATTAAGGAGAGAGGGTTGTGTGGGCCCACCCTCACAGGTTCCTATTTAGTTCTCATCTCAGAGAATCTTTGTTACAGTGTGAGTTTGTGGGCATGGGCATTCAAAAGAGAATGATAGGGCTCCTGTCCCCTCTTTACTGGGGACAGTTTGGTACATGTTCTCTGTAGGCTTAACACTCTGCCAGAGCTTCAGCTTGATCTGACTTCCTTTTAAAGTAGATTAGAAATTTCATCTTGGGGGTGGAGAGAAGGCTCAGTGGTTGAGAGTACTATCTGCTTTTCCAGAGGTCCTGAATTCAATTCCCAGGAACCACATGGTGGCTCACAACCATCTGTAATGGGATCTGATGCTCTCTTCTGGTGTGTTTGAAGACAGCTACAGTGTACTCTTATAAATAAAACAAATAAACAAATTTTTAAAAATCATCCTAAATTTCATAGCTCAATCTCAACTTGAAACTCCATATGAATAACAAAGAATTGATGTAAATTCTTAGCCAAAAAGAGAAAGTGTGAAAAGAATGGGTTTTTGTAAAACAAGATTTTTGACTTTCAAAAATTGCCAGAGAACACCTGATAGCAAGGGGTACAAGTGGCTCAAAGGTAGAGCATTTGCTTAGATAGCATTTTTGAGGTCCTGGGCTTGATTCCAGCATGAAAACCAACCAACCAACCAACCAACCAACCAACCAACAAACAAACAAACAAACAAAAACAAAAAACAAAAAAACCAAAACAAAACAAAACAAAACAAAAAACCTGGAACCAAAATAAAAAATTCTCTAAGAGTTCAAGGTTCTGACATGTGTTCTCTAAATACTAGAAAGAATTATTATCTCACCAAGGAAGAAAGAATGGTTAACTGGCTTTCTCTGCACATTCAGTTCTTCCAAGGAAAAGGCCCAGTTGAACAAGGGGCAAGAGCCTTCCCTGGAAATGAGGGTGGATTTAAAGGGTGTTGGCTTCCTCTGCAGAGCAGAACAGAGATGATGCTCCTAAGGTTTTCTAAAGGGCAAGTAAGATGAAGCGACTCGATCCATCATGCATGGTGGCACATACCTGTAATGTGGGAAGATGATAATAAATTCAAGGACAGTCTGTCCGTTTTTTTAAAAAAAGAGTGAAAAGGATCAGGAAGCTGTGCAGTGAACAGGCTGTTCCCAGTCCCCTTTGTTTCCAGAGGCTTCTGTGTTTCTGCTATAAAATGGTGCCTTTCAAGTGTGTGCTGTAAACAGTGCCCTGCTGGGAGAGGGGGATCCCAGGAGGCTGCAATCAACAAATCTGTATGCCCAGCTGGTCTCTGAGGACCTGGGGGACATGATAAGTGACAGCACATAGGTCAAGCTTCAGTCAGTGAACTTCCTAGCTGTTGTTTCTGGCAGCAGCATGTTAAAGAGATCTAGGAACTCAGGGGAAAGTTTCAAAGCCCAGCAGCAGTTTTTCTTCCTGTCTTCCTAGCCAGTAACTGAAGTCAGCAGGTTGATGCCTTAAACTTTGCTGATTGTTTGTCCAGATTGTGGAAATGATACTACTTAAAACAGGCATTTTTATTTTTATGCTTGAGAAGTTCTTTTTTTTTTTAAACTAAAACTTGCATTTATTTTGTTTTTCCTCCTCATATTTATCAGTTCTTTGAAACCTTCTCATAATAATTTTTATCACATTCACCCCTTCCCAGACTCCTCCTAGATCCACCCCCTTCCCTAACCACCCATCTTTGTGTCCTTTTTTATTTAAAAAAAAAGTTATTGGTGGTTTAAAGTATATGTTTTATTAATGGGAAATTTGGATGGAAGAAAGCATTTGGACTATTCGCTGAAACACAGCGTCCTTTTGGGTTCTCTAATGAATTAACTCGTTTAGCTACTGAAAGTTGAGGAAGAGCCAAAGGAGGCTTGGCTGGACCTGCTAGAGAGGGAGGAAGGCAAGAAGCCACTGCCCCTGGGGCACAGGCAGGTGAGAGAAAAGCAAGATAGGACAGGCACAACAGGAGGTGAGGCAGGAGCTAGCCTCTTACTGCTTGCACCACCTTCACAAAGTTATCCCTCCATTACACCAGTTAACAGGTCTCCTTCCTGATTGAAGGAGTCTCCAACCTCCACCAACAGTTATGTTCAACACAACTAAGTAACCAGTTCCTTGGGAGTCTGCCCATGACTAGTTTATTTTAGCCATATTTAAGCACAGCACAGTCTGGTGAAGACTTATTCTGATGATAATGAACTCAATCTTGTATGCATGTTAAAACACTTATAAATCTGTTTGAGGGACAGTAAGCTAAATAAAGACTCTTTGTAAAGTAAGTGTGACGCTTTCTGTCTCGGTTCTGTAGACTGGCTGAGAAGAGCAAGGGTCTGTGGGAGGGTCTGGTGGTGGTTTCTGGCCACACAGACAGCATAAAGGACACTAGGCTAGAATGCACATCCATCCATCCTCTCGCAGCCTTCTGGATGGAAAACAGGTACAGCATTCCTTTCTTTGATGGAATTACCCTGTAAGCTAACAAACATTCCAGTTTCCTCTAGTACTTATTGATAGGTTATTTCTCCACAGCCAGTGAAATAAACCAAGTTAGATTAGATTAGATTAAAGGCAGGTTTATTGGAAAACTGCTCTTGAGTGGGTGGGTTCACTTGCCCCAAAGATTGAGGCCAGTGGAGTTGCCTTGGGGAAAGGGGAGGGGAGGGGAGGGAGAGAAAAAGGGAACACTCACAGAGATAAGGAGGAGAAAGGGAGAGGAAGGAGATAGAGATAGAGACAGAGACAGAGAGGGAGGGGGAGGGGGAGGGGGGAGGAGGAGGGGGGAGGGGGGAGGGAGAGGGAGAGGGAGAGTGCAGAGTCTGGTTTATACAGGGAAGAGCCTCTGTGGGGAAGGGCAGCCCAGCCCTTGGACTGGAAAATTCAGGGATGGCAGGGTTGGGAGCAGGTATGCCAGGTAGGGACTGAGGGATCCTGAGAGAACCAGGTCTGCTTTGGTATGTAAAATATGCACCCCATTCTCTTGTCCCTGAAACCATTCTCTTGTGACCACAAGGTCCCCTTTTGCCACACACTTCATGTTTCTCTCCTCTCTGTGGTTGGCACACACACCACTATTGACTGTTGCCCTTGGTTGCCTGCTCCATCAACTACTGATCTTATGTTTCCTCTCTTTGGATTTTAAATTTGTTGACTGGGGCCCTGTAAATAAGATTGGCAAAGGATTGGCTAGTAAAACAAGCACGGGTATTAACATGTACACCGTGTGTTTGGAAGTGGGGAGGGGAGGTGGCTGGGGAAGGGGATGGGGTCGGTGACTCTGAGGGATGGTTACAGCCTCCACTCATACAGAATGTCTGGAGAAAACAATGATCAGAGAACTGAGAAAACAAAGGGAAAGAATTTTGAGCTTCCAACATGGCTCAGGCTGCAGGAAGGAATCCTATGTGGGTGACCAACAGAGACAGAGACCAGTTAGCTGGGTCTGCCATGAATATTCTTCTGTCCCTTTCACTGAGTTAATAAAGCATAGAGTTGTCCTCAGCCATTGAGGAAAAAAACTTAAAATGATACTGAAAATGAAGGAGAAAAGAAAGAAAGAAAGAAAGAAAGAAAGAAAGAAAGAAAGAAAGAAAGAAAGAAAGAAAGAAAGAAAGAAAGAGAGGAGGGAGAGAGGGGAGAGAGAGAGAGAGAGAGAGAGAGAGAGAGAGAGAGAGAGAGAGAGAGAGAAAGAAAGAAAGAAAGAAAGAAAGAAAGAAAGAAAGAAAGAAAGAAAGAAAGAAAGAAAGAAAGAAAGAATTGCTGCTCTTCCTGACAGAGATGGCGAGGTAAAAGGATATTTTTGTGTCTGCTTCTTTTACTTTCTTACCCTACAACGATCAACATGTGAAAGTGGCATGCTTTGGGGTGATGTATTCTGCTACTTCTTCTAAAAGAGAAAACTACATAATTTTGTGGTTCTCTTATAAAAAGTAAGCAATAACAATCCCCTGGTATGCTGAGGACACCAGAGTAACTCATTCAAAGCACTTAGGACACAGCTAGCAAACAGCAAGTGCAAGCAGACAGCAAATGCTAACACATTTCCAACTTAGGAAATCCTTTGGATTTCCTTAATAGAGGGTGAGGTAAGAGAAGCTGAGGGAGGGAGAGGATTTGATCACTGCCTGGAAGGTGAGGGAGGCTACAGTATCAAGAGCTATTTGTTAGACTACTCTTCCTACTAGAAATGTCTGGAAATCGTTGAGCTCAGTTGCAATAGCTAATAACACCCAACAGTTGGTTTTATAGGTAAAGATTCTTGCCTCCAAACCAAATGACCTGAGTTTGAGCTCCAGGATCCACATGGTAGAAAGAGGGGACTGACTCCTGTAGGTTGTCTTCTCACCTACATACACACACACACACACACACACACACACACACCATGGCAGGTGAGATACACACATATACACACACATACACAAAATAAATACTTAAAATATATAATAAAAAAAGAGAATCAAATACTTAGGAAAGCTTGCATCAAGTGAACATGGTGGTGCTTGGGCCTATAGTCTATAGAAGGACACATTGAAAGGAAAATCACAATGGAAGCATCTCTGAAGAGCTTTTCAACCTGGAGCTGGGAGGCCATTAAGTGGATGGGACTTACGGATGAGTTTAGCTCCTACCTAGAAATATGAACATGTATCACTCACCTCCTTGACCACAGACACCTGAACAGTCAGAGCTATTGGATCTGAAAGCTTGAGATAGCATCACAAGTATGTTAGACTCCGTCTTAGGGACATTTACATTCTGTTTCTGCATTCTTTCCTCTCATCAGCCATGTTGTCTTTCTTCATCCTATGTACCCAATAGCTCATGTGGACTCCTGCTTTTCCTACATTCTGCAAAGCACTCGTTTAAAATTCTCTGAAGCATTGCCCCCAGACCTACAGTACTCAGACTAATTAGTACTCAGACTATTAAGGTGCTTTTTATGGATTGACTAAGTCAACAGAGCAACTATCCAGGCCTAGAGAAAACAAGTATATGATGTTAAGGACTAGGCTGAGGGCATGGCTACAGGGAACCAGTACTATTGAGTTTTCAGAGAAAGCCCAATTTTGCCTGACTTGAAGCTGGGGGGAAGAACTTTGCTTTTCCCGGTATAACTGGGGATTTGAGCACAGGGAAGCAAGACAGTGTATCAGGGCTTCACAGGAGAATCCCGAGGCAGAAAGGGTTAAGGTCAGAGATCATGCAGGGAACTGACATTATTTCCATCACAGAAGGCAAATGTTTACTTTTAACTGGATAACCCTGGACTTTGAAAATATACTGTTTACCTGGGACAAGTTGTTGAAAACCACCAAAGGTCTTCGAGACAAGGCTCCTGTATTAGTCCTCAACAACCCAGATCAAAGCTCAGAACTGTTATTCATGCTGGCATCTCCATTACTAAACTGAAACCAAGTTATTGTCTCCCCAGAAGTTAGGAGAAAGGAAATAACCATATTCCTTGAACAGTTTTGAGTGTGTGACAGTGAATTTATAGTTCTGAGGTAAAAATTGAAAGACATGTGTTAAGGGCACAGCCTGTGGCACTTACCTATAATCTTAGGACTGAGGCAAGAGGATCATAAATTTGGAACCAGATTGAGCTACATAGCAAGACCCTGTCTCTACCATCCATCCAAACAACCAAGCAACCATAAAATACCTACAAAGTTCTTTCAAACTAAATCCAAAACACACAGTGTTAGTAGGAAATGGACTCTGATCCTGCTAAACCATCTCTACAGCTCCTTCTTTTCATTTGAGCCAAGGTCTTACTATTCAGGCCCAGTGAGTCTCAGACTTCTAGTCCTCCTGCTGAGGTTACAGGACTGCACATACATGCCTAACTAGAAAATCATCCTTAATGAATGAGATCACTCTAGTGGTTTCTGATTAGGAGAACAGATTTGGTTTTCATGAAGAAAGCCTCCTCCTTGGTGTGCAGAGTTTTGATGAAACAGAAAACAATTGCCCAAGGAGAGCTGGGCCTTCCTAATAAGAAAGGAAAGGTATTGCTCTACACCATTCCTTGGGCCATAACTTGGGAACCCTGTTTCAGCAGTTCTCAACCTGTCTGTTACAAACCCTTTTGGGGTTCATTTAGATTCATAACAGTAGACAAATTACAGTTATGAAGCAGCAACAAAATAATTTTGTGGTGGGGAGGGATCACGACAACATAAGAAACTAAACTGTATTAAAGGGTCTCAGAATTAGGAGTGCTGAGAATTAGGCTGAAGTGAAGTCTGTTGACAGAGAAGGACAGTGTGGCCTTCAAAAAGACCAGACCAGTAGGACTGTGGGTTCTAGGCTTAATGCCTAGATAAACACACATTGTTATTTATTCAAATAATAGACCCTCTTGAGATGGCATACTTAGTTTACTGGAGTTCAAGTCTTTGTATGAAACATGGGTAGGCAACAGAGGCTGAGCAGTTAGAATGGAAGAGTTAAAGTCTTAGAGACTAACCAATAGTAGGGGCCAGGGCTGGGGTGTTCTCAGAGGGAGAAGGGCTGGGGGTGTCTTAAGAGAGAACAGGGTGGGGGTGTCATCAGAGAGAGTAGGGCCCTTGGGGTGGCAGGGGTGCTAAGTGGACTGGTGAACATTTCTAATTCTTTCCAGTTGGTTCTCATAAGCTTCTTTGTTCTTGGATAATGAGGAACATGTCTCACTAGAGAGGAGGGCCAGTGCCAGGAAGGAGATTGTGGACATGATGTACATATGAAGATTTCAGTGGAAAGGAGAATGCTGCCATGTTTCCACTCAGAGTCATAGTGGTATCAAGTGTCTCCAAAGGAAGGGTGGAATGGGATCAACTTTGAACACACTGTAGGGCAATATGGGATTTGCAGCTGCAGTGGAAGAATCAGGACACAACTTTTGGCTGCATTTTCAACTTGGTCTGACTGGACACATGATCGGGATGCATAATGCATTAGCTGAACAATGACATCTATTCAGTAACCAGAGCTAGCTCTGAGCTTCCTACAACAGAATTCAAACTCTTCTCACAGCAGCACTGACTTAGAGGAGAAAGACAACTCATTTAAAACAGTCTTTACAAAAATCTGTTGAAAGATTTAAGGAGAAATTCTTTACAGATTTTCACCATTGACTTAAATTACTTTTATTATAATGATATTCTTTCCTTTTTTGTTCTTTTGTGACTGTGCTTATTGAAATTGCTATATTCTGAGTGTCTACCGTTCATCTTTCCCACAATATGTTAAAGATTAACTGAGAGTGGTGGCATGTAACTTTTGCTCTAGCATTTGTGGGGTAGAGACAGGTGAATCTTTCTAAGTTCAAAGCTAGCTTGGTCTACGTAATGAGTTCTAGGTCATCCAGGGGGTAACACAGTAAACCCCATCTCAAAAAAGATTTGTAAGAAAAAATTTGTTTATTTATTTATATATTTGATGTATATGGGTGCTTTGTCTGCAAATATGCACACCAGAAGAAGGAGGGCCTTGGATCCCATGGGACTACTGTTATGGACAGTTGTAAGCTCCTATGTGGGTACTAGGAATTGAACTCAGGGCTTTTAGAACACCAGTCAGTGCTCTTTAACTGCTGAGCCCTCCATCCAGCCCAGAAGAAAGATTTTTAAGTTGGGTATTATGTAACATCTATAATTGGGCCCTGTTTGTTTTTGTGAATGATGAGGTTAAATGATAACAGGAAGAGCACGTGATAAGTTTGTGGAAATTTTGATACCTCTGTTATTTTGTGATGTGTCACACTGATGAACAGAATTAGGAATATTCTCCTAAGTACCAATACAGGGGCCTGACAAGAACATTGCTAAGAGGTGAACTGTGGTCCATTTCAGCTGAGCTCTGAAGAAGTAAGCTGACCTTCCTCTAAAGTCAGGCTCACTGGAGATAAATACAAAGTTGAAGCTTAGTTATTGGCAGCTTTTAAAAAAGGTCAATGGAGACATCATAAAAGTTCATCTGTTGCTTCCCTTATAAATACATATCTTCTAAGTAAAACTATTAGATGCAGAGCTCTAGTTTACTAAAGGACTTTTCAAATAATTACCTTGCTTTGTCCAAAGACTATTTGTGACTCAGTTGCGTTTGTCATCTTTCCACGTTATGACCAAATACATGACTGAACCTACTTAAGTAGGATACAGGATTCATTTTCACTCACGGTTTCAGAAGTTTCTGTTTGTGGTTAGCTGGATCCATTGTTTCTGGGTTGGTAAGAGGATGAAAGGTTGTAGTGAGGGCCATTGCTTACCTCATTTGATGGAAAAGAGGAGGAGGTTGAGGAAGGGAGAGAACATAGTTTGCAAGGGCTCACCTCCAACAATCGACTTCCTTCAGTTTGGTTGGTCTTACTTCCTAGACTATATGTTACTCCAAATATCACATCAAATGGTGAATCTATCAGCGGAGGAATCAGTTGTTATGCTCAATACTCTAATGGTCCATTTGACTCCCTTAAACCCCATGTCTGAATCTTGCTAGATGAGCCCTGAGCTTTCAACACATGGGGAGACACTTCATAACAAAATTATGATAGTATTAATATTATTGTAGAAATTGACCCTCAAAGCTTTAACAACTTAATCAAGGGCACACAGGTAAGGGAACAAGCTAGAGTCTGATGCTTGGTCTGCATCCTCTCATTCTAAGTCCCTCCCTGCTTCTTTGGGCAGATGGTTCATAGGACGCAATGTATTTGCTGTTTGCCCACTTGCTAGATGTGCCTTGAGTTTCTGGAAGTTCCAGTGCACATTTTAGTGTGATTACGGAGACACTACCAGGCAGTCCTTGCTCTAAGCTTGCCAAACTGTGATAGAATGCCTTCTCCCAGAGTAGTCCTCATTTGTGGTCACTTGACTTATACAGCTTATATCTGGGATTGTGTGTGTTGCTTACACAAACCTTCTTGGGACATCTAAATCATGCCTTAGACAAAGCTAGCTGCTTCATTAAAGGCTGTAGGATTCTGATATGCAAGGAAAGGCTTTGGTACTTGAGGGTGACCATTGGATCAAAAGTGCTGGAATTATCCAGACATTGTTAAAAACAAAGGATTTCTAGTCAGAAACTTTCTTAAACTACCTCAAACTTTCTTAAAACAAATCTGCATTTTAATAAGATTTCTGTATGACTCATATATACCCTAGAGAATGAGAAACAATGAAACAATGTACTAGATACAGTCATCCTCCGTATCTTCTCAAAGTCCTTCCTACTGTTTTTTGTTTGTTTGTTTGTTTGGTTTGTTTTGATTTGGTTTTGTTTTTTTTTAACTCAATATCAGCTGACCTGGGCAATTGTGATCATTCCTATGGGTCGTGCCTAACCAATGTTATAGCTGTTGCTCAGGCAGTTAAGGCTGTTGTCCATGGACAAGGTCCACTTTTAACTGTTTACAATGTGAAGTCATGAAAAGGTGCTTATCTGTTAGATTACTCTTCCTGGAACATGACTGCGTTGACAGGTACAAGCTGGCTATTAGAATCACGTAGGGACACGGCCTCTAGAGCCAAATGTGTTACACTTTTAATAATCCACATGGTTTAAATCAGTGTCTCAACGTTAGATACTTGCAGATTTTTAAGGGCAACACACTTCATCCTGAAATCTCTCAGGAATGCAGGCATTATCTGAACAGAATAGTAGTGATGATAGGTCCACAATCAGACTGCCCGATTTGTTGCTCAAGAATTTTAAGTGAAGAAAATACAGTTTCTCTGGCCACAGTTTTTACAAATGAAGGGATTAGATGTAAGGACTCTTATCATAACCACATTAAATCAAAGACACAGGTCATCATCACCAGACAGGGTTTGATCATCTTTATGTTGGTTGTAAAACAAGGCTGCAGCCACAGGATATCAGTTTATGAAAATTTCCTAATGTGGCCATGACAGTGATTAATACAAAGTGGCTATAGGACCTGGGAAGGATTTTGAGAGATTGTTTACATTACTCTTTGGGGAGAAGCTAAGTGATAGCTGTGGATTAGATCACAGTGATTGCAGATGGCTGCTGTGAGTTTGACTCATGAGCTCGAAGTTCACTAGCCTCTGTGACACATTATAGAAGCAAAAAACAACATTAAATCTATTTGCACTTCTGGAAGAACCCGCCCTACCTGGCAAACCCAGCTTTATCAGTTTGGCTTCTTTGTATACGAAAGGCTAAGTGATTACAGCTTAGACAGTTGAGTGAAACCTATTAGAAAGCACCATATACATTCTTAGTTCAAATCAAGTCAATCCTAAGATATTCTTAAAATACAGAAAATAATAAGATATGCAGCTGTTGGCTAGTAAAAACATTTTTCCATTTTTAAGAGATTTTTTTCCTCTGTAGAAATTTGTTATAGTCACAGTTAAAGTCACAACTATGCCTACATCTTCCTCAGAACACGATTTTGTTGTGTGTGTGTGAACACTGCCAGGTCCCCTTAGGCAATTTTCTGTGAACCTCTCTACCCTTCTCTGTGACTATGTTTTCTGTGAAGTTCTGGAATTCCCTTGATTGTGTAATTGAAGACTCTAAGTGTGCAGCAGCAATACCAAAGTAAGCACGTACAGGGAAAGACAAACCAAGGCAAATGCATGTGTTATATATAAAGACTGGATCTCAAGTAAAGTACTAACTGATGAGAGGCAGAGTCAAGGATAACATTTTCAGGTTCTTGTTATTTTGACAAAAAATAAAAGTATGCATTGTAATGAATTTGGAAATGCACTATATTTTCCCAAACAAAAAAGTACCACAGCTACCCAAAGAAATGACCAACTGACTTACATATCTTACATATTCTTCCCTTCCCTTCCCTTCCCTTCCCTTCCCTTCCCTTCCCTTCCCTTCCCTTCCCTTCCCTTCCCTTCCCTTCCCTTCCCTTCCCTTCCCTTCCCTTCCCTTCCCTTCCCTTCCCTTCCCTTCCCTTCCCTTCCCTCCCCTCCCCTCCCCTCCCCTCCCCTCCCCTCCCCTCCCCTTCCTCCTAGCCCTTCCCCTTCCCCTCCCCCTCCCCCTTCCCCTCCCCTTCCCCTCTCCTCCTCTCCCCTCCCCTCCCCTCTCCTTCCCTCCCCTCCCCTCCCCTTCGTTTCCCTCCCCTCCCCTCCCCTCCCCTCCCCTTCCCTTCCCTTCCCTTCCCTTCCCTTCCCTTCCCCTTCCCCTCCCCTTCCCCTTCCCTTCCCCTCCCCTCCCCTCCCCCTAGCCCTTCCCCTTCCCCTTCCCCTTCCCCTCCCCTCCCCTCCCCTCTCCTTCCCTCCCCTCCCCTTCGTTTCCCTCCCCTCCCCTTCCCTCCCCTTCCCCTTCGCTTCCCTCCCCTCCCCTCCCCTCCCCTTCCCTCCCCTCCCCTCCCCTCCCCTCCCCTCCCCTCCCCTCCCCTTCCCTTCCCTTCCCTTCCCTTCCCTTCCCTTCCCTTCCCCTTCCCCTTCCCCTTCCCCTTCCCTTCCCCTTCCCCTCCCCTCCCCTCCCCTTCCCTTCCCCCTAGCACTTCCCCTTCCCCTTCCCTTCTGATTCAAACAGGTTGGGAATAAATTTTAGGGAGGCTTTATTGCATAGTCCAAAAATGTGATTTAATTATTGTTGGCTTTCTTTTCTTTTCTTTTCCTTTCTTTTCTTTTCTTTTCTTTTCTTTTCTTTTCTTTTCTTTTCTTTTCTTTACTTTTCTTTTCTTGTCCCCTCCCCTCCGCTCTGCTCCTCTCCCCTCCTTTCCCTTCCCTTCCCTTTCTTTTCTTTGAAAGTGGCTGGTTTTGTATTTTGTGTTTATTTGGTTTTGGTTTTCGAGACAGGGTTTCTCTGTGTAGCCCTGGCTGCCCTGGAACTCACTTTGTAGACCAGGCTGGCCTCGAAGTCAGAGGCCTAACATTTATAATCCTACTCTTTGATTTTACGCTTAATCCACCTGCCTCTACTCTCCAAGTGCTGGGATTAAAGGTGTACATCATCACCATGACCATTTCCATTTTATGTTTTTAATTTTGCAAAATATTTTATGTTTGAAAGGAGTGTTCCTAATTCATGAGTGTATATTGCTACATATGTCACTTAGATTAAGTATGCTTGTAGACTTATAATTATTTATTTTTAAGTCTGTCAGTTTTGATTTCTATATTCTGAGGCTATATTGGTAAGTACACATAGTTTAAGGATCAGCCTGCCTTTTGTTTCAAATAATACAGTTTTCCCTAATATCTCAGTTATGGTTTCTGTTAATGTGTTACTGGTTAAACATTTGCCATTATTTTTCTTGCAAAATTTCTAGCATAATTTTGATTTATTATGTATCTCATAATCAACACATAATCACATTTTGTTTGCTTTATCTAATTTGTAAACTGCTTTGTATGTAAATGAGAAGTTTGATGATCAGATTGTCTACCATCTTATTGCATTCCTATCTTACATACTTTTTTATGTCTTTTTCTTTTTTTGACTTCAGGGCTTAACAAACTCACATACAAATAAATTTTGTTTAAACATGAGTAAAGCTCATTTAATTAGGTATAGTGTAGTGTAGTATAGTATAGTGTAGTGTATAGCAGTAGTAGATTTATTGTAACATATACCATGTGGCCCACAAAGACAGAACTATTTGCTATTTACTCTTTACAGAAAAAAAATGCAAATCTGCTTTAATGGATTCAAGTATTCTTTATCTTTCTCCCTTTAGAGTTAAAGATTGTAATCTTGTTCCAATAATAGATAACTTAGATTAAAAATCATACTCTGAGTTAAAATTAATATGCTTACTTTTAAAAGAGAAAATGAATTTGTTAAATGTATTTATTTGCATGTGAGCTCATGGTGTGTGTTTGTGTGTACTTTCTCTATGTGTGCATGGATGTGTATGTGGGTGCGTGTGCTTATGTGTGCACTTCATGACCTGCTAACAAAGGTCAGAGAACAAGTTTAGGAGCTAGTTCTCTTCTTCCACCACACATAGTCTGAGTGTGAACTCAGCTGTCAAGCTCAGTGGTAGGTGTCTTTACCCATAACATTATCCCTACCTTTTTTTTCTTGGAAAAAAAACAATTATTTCAGCATCTTCCAGTCTTAGTCACCTTCCCTAACTTCTAGTGTTTTAGTTTTATCCCACATAAATTTCTCTCTCCAGAAGCAACACTATTTTCACAAATAGCCAATGTGTATTTGCCCATCTAACACATTCTTTGATTTGTGCAGATTTGTATGTCCTACTCATTCTTTTTAAGCTTAATTGCTTATTTCTAATGCACGTCTCTGCGCAGGTCTTTCAAAGACCATTTTGGGTGGTATGCTAATCCTCATATGTGGCATGTGTGTAGAACTGCTTCATTCTCTCATTTTCTCTTTCTCCTATTTTTTTTTTTTTTTTGAAACAGCTAGTCTGGGTTCCTCAGGCCAGCCTGGAAATAGAAATAGCAATCCTCTTGCCTCACCCCTGGCTTCTTGACTTCTGTCATAAGAGGCAGACTCTACTAAGTTGGGCTTATCTCTCTTCCTGAATTATAATTTAGCAGACACTTTTCTTCAATATTTTTCTATTATTTGGGGGGTTCTTTTCCTTGTGAGAATTCTGCAGTTTTCAAAATGAGTGCACAAAGATTGAATTGCCTTTTAAGTAACTAGCAAAAGGCGTTTTTTACTGATTTATCCCAGAGACTCCAAAGTACAGATTTTGAGCATAACTTCCTGTACTTTAAAAGCATGTGATGCTAGTCTGCAAACATGAGCAAATCTTAGAACGCTCCATTATTTATTTATTGCACAATCACAGACTCACATCCTGGTGAATGTTAATATTTTCTGGGAGTAACAACAGACTTGGGAACAGATAACAGATATAAAGGGCCCACAGAAATCCACAGTGCAGGAGCCTGACTTCTTTACAACAGAAGTGGTTGAGATGAAGGGTCTCTGTTGATAATAACTTTGCCTGGGAGTGGCAGAGCTGGCCAACCATGTTCTCCACGGCTGCTTCTGTTTGTGTCTCATAACTCTTCTCACAGTCATCTGAAGCTCGCCCCCATCCTCAAATCAGATTCCTGAGAAGTTACAGGTTTAGCCAATGAGCCTCTTCCCCCTGTGTGCTATCTGCCTCAGACTGCTGCTACCTGTGTTGTGAACATACTGGCCCACAAAGATGGTCCTTGACTTCTGTTAGGTGATCTCACTACTCCAGGGCTGAGAGTGGTGCTTCTCTGTGCTCACGCCGCTTATGCAGGTAACATGATTTATGTGTGAAACATAGTTTACATTTTATTTTATTTCAAGGAATCTGGGAATTTGGCACATACCAATCAGAGAGCACTTGTGGCCATCCCTAAACAAAAATGCTAAATGCCTCCACTGGGGAATATCACACATATTAGTGCTATTTTATTTTATTGTCATTAGAGAAAACAGCACTCTTGAGTAGTTCCTCCCCAAAGGAGAGGACATAGACTCTTGAGCATGGATTTTATTGTCATTAGAGAAAACAGCACTTTTGGGTAGTTCCTCCCAAAAGGAGAGGACATAGATTCTTGCACATGGGTTTATCTAGATTTGGCTTATCTTTTCTATTAGAATCTGACTGTGTGCCTTTTACATTGCTGTAAAAGATCTTAGCCGTTAGTCCAACTGTATTAATTCTGAGAGTCCTAGGATGGTCTTGAGCATCCTAACACAGTTCACTGCAACTAATCAATCCATTTGATTGTATGTGAGGGATGGACAGAGAGTCAGAATTTATGTTCTTCCCAGCTTATGGAATGGTATAGAAGAGTGGTGCTCAGTTCTGGCTAAACAGCAGAATATTCTGCAATGCCTATAAAAATTAGACACCAACAAAGATTCATTAGAATTTTAGCATTAGAATCTCTAGGGCTTTGAGAGTGATATGTTTTAAAGTTCTGCAGTGAATCTAATGTGAGGAGTGGTGACCAATGGTCTGAATTGATTTCCCTCCACAGAGCTTGAGCCAGCAGCTTCCTTTAGAAAGAGTTTGTTGGCTTGGAAGGGATCCATCTAGGACAGGGTGCATTTCATAAGTGAATTTTCAGATTCAAAGATGATTTTCATACTGAAACAAATAATTTGGTAACTTAATTGAACATATAAGCAATGTTCTTAGAAAAATGTCATTTTGGCATTTTTATTAGAGCCATATTCACAAATGCTGAAATGTATGCAACTAACTGAAACAATATTTTGCTATTAACCTGCTTTTTGAATATATGAATTCAGTATAAAATAAATCGTCACATCTGTTTCTTGGGGTTATTCAATAATCCAAGTTCAATTGAATTCTGATCAGAGAGGCTCTGTTTAAAAAAGAAAAGTTGGTCGATAAGAAAGTTGTGATGAGCTAGCTTGTAGTGTTATATGTGTTTCTCTTTTCCTAATTTCACAGCCAAGTGACCGTTTGGGGATGGGGTGAGGGTGTTTTCTATGTCTCCCTGTCTTTGGCTCCCTTGCATTCTGCAGTGAAATGCTCTCAGACAGCAACTGCACAAGCCCTCCCAGCTCTCTGCAGAATTCTGTCTGGCAGATTTCTGTGCTACACCCTGCTCATAATGGATACCTGACAACTATTTAAGGTGACCAGACAGGATGACAGCACTACTAGAAGAAACAGCTGCTGTAAACAGGTGAGAGACTATAACCGTCCCTGCCATGTGTCTTTCTATACAGCCCAGGCCTCTTCTTCACTGCCATTAGATGATAACAGTTGCTTTCCATATGGAGGAAGCTTTCTCCTGCACACCTCTGGGAAGCATCCAGATGTCCTATTAAAATGCAGATTTTTCTCATACCTTTGGGGTTTGAAATAGCCATCACCACCCTTAACCCTACTGTGTGGTATGGCTTCCTTCCCTTGCCTTTGCATACTTGGAGGTAAATGGATGTAACTCTGTAGTTTTAAAGCATCATCCTTCAGCACCTTATTTATTTATTTATTTATTTATCCCCTCCCTACCCCATGTATTAGGTGCTAACTTGAGCATTTCTTTTTCGCCCTTCAGGACTTGCTCTGGAAAAGGACGAGAACTCTTTCATCCTAAGAACTTCAGATTGAAAATCTCCAACAAGTTCTGTGGAAAGCCGTGCAGCGTGCAGTGTGCAGCGAGCAATCACTGTGGAGAGCCGTGCGCATGCCGCGAGCAATCACCATTATAAGATGGCGCTGGCCTCCGCTGTGACAAACTAGTAAACAAGCCTTGTGCGCAAGTGCGAGAGTGAACTCACTTCTAGTCACTGCCCATTCTCGGGGTGTAATAGTGGTGTGATGAGCGAACAACGAATCAAGAGCTGTCACGCCACATCAGGTGCTGAAACGTCATGGCTGAGTGCTATATAACGGACTCCATTTTCTGGGGTCGAGATCTTCCTGAGAAGTAAGCAATAAAGCTTTGCTGCAGAAGATTCCGGTTGTCCTGAGTGTGTTCTTGCCGGCGGGGACAAAAGCTCGGGATAAAGTTCCTGCATTTTAGAGAAAGCTCAATGAGCAAAGCTTTTGAAGGTAGAAGCTGCTTTTTGGTGGTAGTGATGGTGCAGGAGGCTTCTGGATACTGGCTTTCTACTCACCTTGGTGCCTTACTGGAGTATTCTGTCAGCTTATCTCATGCAGTCAGCCTGTCTGGGACTCAGATGTGTGGACTCGGGGTATGGATGATCCTTAGACATAAGCATTCGAGGAGAGCAAAACCTCAACTCTATTCTAGTAGCCAAAGCATTTTATTTCATAATCTCATGTTTTCTTTCCACATGTCAACCAGTGAATCTGGCAGAGTCAGCAAGAGCCTTAAATTTGGCAACGCCTTAAGTTTGAACAAGAATTCTCAGGCTTGACTCTGCTTTTGCAAGTGTTCCAAAACACAAGGAAGGGTCATAAACTTACATGAAATCATACACTAAGAAGCTAAAGAAAAGAATAGATTGTTCAAATCAAACACTGTAAGACCAGAAGAATTTTTATGTGTGAGTTACTTTTATTTTTAGAAATAGAATATAATAGATAACTAAGAGAAAGACCATGCCAAACATTCTGCAAAATAATGTGCAGAATGACCTCATTGTGTTAAAACACAGGATGGATCAGTATACTTGGATTAATCATTGCTTTCCTGTGCATGGTCAGATGCTTTGCTAAGTTTTTTACATACAGTGCTTTATATGCACAACTGACAGAAATTCCAAGGTACTTCTTCCTTGCCCTCTTCTTATCCATACTCTTCATGGTACCACTCACAAAACCTAAGATGTACAACCAACTATATGTCTACCAGCAGATTAGTGTGTGAAGAAGATACTATGGCACATGTGTGCAATGGGGTTAGTTGGAAGAGAATCAACAACAACACAACAAAAAATGATCACAATTTCACAAGGAAACCTACTAAAAAACAAACCACCAAAAAGGCTGGAGGTGGAGATCATTATGTTAAACACTAGACTGAAAAAGTAATTTTTATATCAGCTTTCACCAGGAATATTAAACCAAAGTTCCTTTCTTTGTAAAATGGCCATCCTGTCAAAACGCCTTCTAAATCTTTATGTTTACACCTATAGAGCTGGGCTGGTCTCAGTCTTGGTGAGTGTACAGTAGTGAGTGTACAGGCTCCAAACTGGTCAAAGAGCAAGCGAAGTTCCTAAACATATGGACATATGAGCAACATTAAATGGATTCAGTAGGGTATGTGTACAAATGTATATAATAATAAGAATTATCGAAGAAGAGGTTATGATTTTGAGATAGTTGGAAGGAAGTGGAAAGGAGTAGGGAGGGATAGAAATTATGGAAATATAATACTCACCTATAAATTTATCAAAATGTTTAAAGAAAGAAAGAATAAATGGCTGTGAGTTCTTAGCTCTAAATAGGACATTGCCATTGTTGTTTATGTTTGAGACAGGATCTCATTGTATAGCTCTGGCTGGTCTAGGACTTGAAATGTAAACCTGATCGTCCTGGAACACACAGAGATCTGCCTGCCTCTGTCTCCGTCTGGGATTAAAGGCATGTGCCACCATATCTAGCTAAGCAGGACATCTTCATTAAACATCCCTACAACTACCAAGGCTCAGAGAACATCTTGGATGAAGAGGTCATAAGGATGTGAAAGCTGGAGGATGAGGAGGGATGCTATGATGTGAAGTCATCTGGATGTGGTTCTTGCATCCATGAACTCACAGCAGCTGTGGCTACCTGAATAAAACCTACACAAGATCAAGCAAAACAACAACAAACAAACAAAAAACAAACAAAAAACCGGAATACGTGTGTGGGGGGGGGAGTGTGGGTACTTATGAGATCTGCCTTATCTACTTTTCTATTGCTATAATAAAACACCATGATCAAGGCAACTTGCAGAAGAAAGAGTTTATTTGGAGCTTATAGTTTCAGAGGGTGAGAGTCCATGACATTCACCTTCAGAGGGTGAGAGAGGGAGGTGGCAACAAGCAAGGAGGTATGTTACTGGAGCAGTAGTTGAGAGCTCACATCTTCAGACACAACTACTGGGGGCGGGGGGAGGATCAAATGGTTTAGACTTTTGGAATCTTAAAGCTTGCCTTTGGTGACACACCTCCTCCAACATGGCCATACCACCTAATCCTCCCCAAATAGTTCCACCAGCTAGGGAACAAGTATTTAAATACAAAAGCCAGAGAGGGGTATTATCATTCAAATTACCACAGGCTCCACCTGAGACCAAGGAACTATTGAGAGTTGGTGGTTGTTGGGTGCAGGAGAATCAGTCTTCTTTAAGGATGATTTGTTCCTCTTGTTCAGTGCCTGTCCCATGACCCATGCACATATGGACAGTACAGAATGGACTTAGTGTTAACAAATAACAAAAGAAGAGAAAACTCTAAGCAACAAATAAATATATTTTTAGTTTATTATCAGAGAATTTCATGCTTGTACACAATGTATTTTGGTAATATTTGATCCCTCTTCTCCAGCTCCTCTAAGATCCCTCTCCACAACTCCCTTCCCAACTTCATAACTTTAAAAAAATATTAAACCACTGAACCTAATTAGTAATGGAGAGTTCTTAGTATCTCCAATTTATAGATGACAAAACTGAGGTGAATTTTAGTTAGTTTGACCAAAGTCACACAAACAGTATAGTAGAGGACTCCATAATCACAGACTACTTTGATTCATTAGTGTATCTACCTGCAGAGGTGAACCTCTGTTAATAAGTATTAGTTGGCACAGGATAATGGGTCAAATAAACCATTTCTGGTTTGACTATATATATATTCTGGGTTTATCTCCAATGAATTTCTTGGACAAAAATTATTATTAATTTTTCATAACTGGTGATGGAAACTAAGTCCTTTTACATGCTAGAAAAAACAATTTTCTTTTCTTGGTTCATTTTTTGAGACAGGCTCTCATATAGCCAAGACTTGTCTAGAACTTCTTCCAGATTCTCCTGCCTCTACCTCCCATGTGCTAGATTTATAGGAATATCCTGAACACTACACCAAACCACTTAGAGGAGAGTTATGTATATTTACTGTTAAAGGGTAACAGATAATTTTTAATGCATTTTAAAATTGTTTGTGAAACTATAAAGATCTCTATAGCAGGTTGCTAGCCTTTTCATAACAGGGCCACTGTCTGCATGGTTTAACAAGAATAACTTGACTTTTCAAGGTCTGGAAACATGAAACAGTCTCAGATGAAGTGACAAACTGACACTAGAGACCCTCTGCTCATCATCTATTGATATTTATGCCCACTTTCTGTCTGTCTGTCTATATAATGTTTTCTTTCTTTCAAGCTACCAGTCTTACTGGATACAACCTCATTTTATCTTTTTTAAGCCCAAATTTCTAAATCTAATCATATTCTGACATAATTAGAAGCTAAGACTTCAGTGTATAAATTTCAGGGGTGTACAATTCAGCCCATAAGATGTCCATCACAGAGTAGGTAACTTAAACAACTCAAGGCATTACAAATTCATTCCAGTGATGAAAACATTGCCAGATGTTTAAGGACACCCCTTCTCTTCAAGTAATCAATTATGAAATGCAGATTATTTTTCTGAGCAAACTTTATAAGGCTTTTCAGCAGACTCCAGAATCAGCCAAGAACAGCCATGATGCTAACAACATGTTTACATAGCAGGGTCATAATATTGTCACATTTGATCATGGTAGTTTGCGTTTGTGAATCAAAAGGTGCTCAAGTTTTATGTTTTGTAAGATACATGTATCTTATTTAGTTAAATCTCTAGAGTTCAAATGAGAACTACAGCCCTCTAGCACATGGCAACAGCTCCATCAAAAACACTCTTTTGTTTTGTTTTCTTCCTCCCTTTCAGAGGAAGAAAAATAAACACTCTCACGCAGACTTAGTGGCAATGGAATAATGTAATACTGGCTTTGGAGAAGGTACATTGAACCAGATAGGAGAAATTCTGCTCCGTTTCTCCATGTTTGACAAGATTAATATGAAATGATAGTATTAGAACCATGTAAGGATGGCCTCTTCCCATAGTGTCCCAATGACTGTTGGGGATTGTTTTTTTTTTCTAGCGAGAAAAACCTGCCTGCCATCATACCATCATTTCCCACTTGCCTGTCCCCACCCCTGCCTTACTACTTATTCAATAAGCCTGACCAGAAGCTTCCCTTCTCTCTAATGCCTGTTCTGAACAGTCATTCAATACTGCTTTCTTTTCCAGATGTTTGTAAACTTTTCCATTGAATTCCCAGAACACAGGGGGCTCTTCTATTCTTTTTTTTTAATTTTTAATATTTTTATTACATATTTTCCTCAGTTACATTTCCAATGCTATCCCAAAAGTCCCCCATAGCGCCCCCCACTCCCCTACCCACCCATTCCCATTCTTTTGGCCCTGGCATTCCCCTATATTGGGGCATATAAAGTTTGCAAGTCCAATGGGCCTCTCTTTCCAGTGATGGCCGACTAGGCCATCTTTCGATACATATGCAGCTAGAGACAAGAGCTCCGGGGTTCTGGTTAGTACATCATGTTGTTCCAACAATAGGGTTGCAGATCCCTTTAGCTCCTTGGGTACTTTCTCTAGCTTCTCCATTGGGAGCCCTGTGATACATCCAATAGCTGACTGTGAACATCCACTCCTGTGTTTGCTAGGCCCCGGCATCGTCTCACAAGAGACAGCTATATTTGGGTCCTTTCAGCAAAATCTTGCTAGTGTATGCAATGATGTCAGCGTTTAGAAGCTGATTATGGGATGGATCCCTGGATACGGTAGTCTCTAAATGGTCCATCCTTTCATCACAGCTAGGAACTTTGTCTCTGTAACTCCTTCCCTGGGTGTTTTGTTCCCAATTCTAAGAAGGGGCACAGTGTCCACACTTTGGTCTTCATTCTTCTTGAGTTTCATGCGTTTAGCAAATTGTATCTTATATCTTGGGTATCCTAAGTTTTGGGCTAATATCCACTTATCAGTGAATACATATTGTGTGAGTTCTTTTGTGATTGTGTTACTTCACTAAAGATGATGCCCTCCAGGTCCATCCATTTGGCTAGGAATTTCATAAATTCATTCTTTTTAATAGCTGAGTAGTACTCCATTGTGTAAATGTACCATAATTTCTGTATCCATTCCTCTGTTGAGGGACATCTGGGTTCTTTCCAGCTTCTGGCTATTATAAATAGGGCTGCTATGAACATAGTGGAGCATGTGTCTTTTTTACCGGTTGGGACATCTTCTGGATATATGCCCAGGAGAGGTATTGCTGGATCCTCCGGTAGTACTATGTCCAATTTTCTGAGGAACCGCCAGACTGATTTCCAGAGTGGTTGTACAAGCTTGCAATCCCACCAACAATGGAGGAGTGTTCCTCTTTCTCCACATCCTCGCCAGCATTTGCTGTCTCCTGAATTTTTGATCTTAGCCATTCTGACTGGTGTGAGGTGGAATCTCAGGGTTGTTTTGATTTGCATTTCCCTGATGATTAAGGATGTTGAACATTTTTTCAGGTGCTTCTCTGCCATTCGGTATTCCTCAGGTGAGAATTCTTTGTTCAGTTCTGAGCCCCATTTTTTAATGGGGTTATTTGATTTTCTGGAGTCCACCTTCTTGAGTTCTTTATATATATTGGATATTAGTCCCTTATCTGATTTAGGATAGGTGAAGATCCTTTCCCAATCTGTTGGTGGTTTTTTTGTCTTATTGATGGTGTCTTTAGCCTTGCAGAAGCTTTGCAGTTTCATGAGGTCCCACTTGTCAATTCTCGATCTTACAGCACAAGCCATTACTGTTCTATTCAAGAATTTTTCCCCTGTGCCCATATCTTCAAGGCTTTTCCCCACTTTCTCCTCTATAAGTTTCAGTGTCTCTGGTTTTATGTGAAGTTCCTTGATCCACTTAGACTTGACCTTAGTACAAGGAGATAGGAATGGATCGATTCACATTCTCTTCTCTTCTTGGAGTTGTTTTATCTTAGCAATGCCCAGGAAATAGTTAATTATCTGATTAAGTGAGTAAGGGTAGGTAATGGCACTTTTACTTTTGTTAACCTATATTGCTACCTAACACATTACCCAGAACTTTGCCACTTAAAGTCTAAAGCAACAAACTTCTCAGTTTTTGGATCTATGACTCTGTCTTAAAGTTTCTTATTTAAGAATTGTCTCTGTTGTGAAGTTGGGTCTAATTCTGATAGGTCCGCCTTTATATATTACTTGGCCTTTTCCCCTTGCAACTTTTAACATTCTTTGTCCCGTATATTTAGTATTTTGATTATTATGTGGCGGGATTTTCTTTTCTAGTCCAGTCTAATTGGTGTTCTGTAAGCTTCCTGTATATTTATAGTTATTTAGG
Source organism: Mus caroli (assembly GCF_978045245.1). Taxonomy (NCBI): domain Eukaryota; kingdom Metazoa; phylum Chordata; class Mammalia; order Rodentia; family Muridae; genus Mus; species Mus caroli. The sequence goes on along the minus strand of NW_028227271.1, from coordinate 101,330,970 downwards.
TTAGGGAAGTTTTCTTCTATGATTTTATTGAAAATATTTCTGGATGTTGGAGCTGGGAGTCTTCTTCTATTCCTATTATTATTAGGTTTGGTCTTTCATAGTGTCCCAAATTGGCTATTTTGTGTTAGGAACTTTTTAGATTTAACATTTTCTTTAACTGATGCATCAATTTCTTTAATAATATCTTCTATGCCTGAGATTCTACCTTCCATCTGCTGTATTCTGTTGGTCATGCTTGTGTCTGTAGTTCTTGTTATCTTTCCGAAGTTTCCATCTCCAGGATTCCTCCAGTTGGTGTTTTCTTTATTGTTTCTATTTTCAGGTCTTAAACAGTGCTATTTATTTTTTCATCTGTTTGATTGTATTTTCCTGTATTTCTTTAAGGGATTTATTCATTTTCTCTTTAAAGGCCTAGTATCAAGTATAAGGAGCTTGAAGTAGCCACCTCTTGTAGTCAGGTAGGGCTTTCAGTGGAGGGAGGAGTAACACCAAACCACCTTCAAAACCTTTGACCCAAAATTTACCCTGCCTACTAGATGTGCAGGGATAAAGATAGAGCAGAGATTGAAGGAATGGCCAACCATTGGCCGGCCCAACTTGAGACCCACCCCATTGGAGAAAACCAACCCCTGACACTATTAATGATACTCTGCTCTGCTTGAAGACAGGAGCCTAACACAACTGTGATCTGCGACTTCATTCAGCAGCTGATGAAAACACATGCAGATACCTTCAGTCCCAAACATTAGGCAGAGCTTAGGGAGTCTTGAAGAAGAGTCAGGAAAAGGACTGAGTGGGCCTGAAGGATCAGGTACACCACAAGAAGACCTACAGAGCCAACTAACATGGACCCATGGGGCTCACAGAGTCTGAACCACCAATCAAAGAGCATGATAGACTGGACCTAGCCCCCCCCCCACATTTGTAGTAGATGTGCAGCTTAGTTATCATGGAGGTCTCCCCCAACAACTAGAACTCCACTGCCTATCTTTAGATTCCTTTCCTCTAGCTGGGCTGACTTGTCTGACCTCAGTGGAAAAGGATGTGCTTAGTCCTGATGAGACTTCATGTGCCAGGGTGGGTTGATACCCAGGGAGTGGGCCTGGCCATCTCTGAGAATGGGAGGGGGGAATGGAAAAAAGGGGGATAGGAGGGTGAGACTGGGAGGAAAGAAGGGATTAGGGCTGTGGTTGGGATGCAAAATGAATAAATAAATTAATTAATGAAAAAATAATTGCAATAAAAATGATAATAGGGTTGCAGTCTACTGAAGTCTCCACCAACTTTCTAACTTTATCTGAAAATTATATTTTTAATGTAGTCTTTTTTTTTTCATTTTGGTGAAACAGAGTTTTTCTGTGTGCCTTGGACCTCAAAAATGCCCACCTTTCCTCCCAAGTGTTTGGATTGCAGGTGTGTACCAAATATCTGGTTTGCTCTGAGGTTTCTATAGCAGTAAACTGAGGGTCAGAAGATCTGTCTATTCACAGAGCTGAGAACTTGGTCCAAGTCAAGTGTCACATGATAATTTGGACTAGGGTCAGGAGTATGGCTCTCAACCTTGGGGACTATTTAGTCAGGGTTTTATTGCTGTGATGAAACACCATGACTAAAAGGCAAGTTGGAGGGGGGGTGGAAGGGTTTATTTGGCTTACGCTTCCATTTTGCTGTTCATTATTGAGGGAAGTTAGGACAGGAAGTCATACTGGGAAGGATCCTGGAGACAGGAGAGGCTATGGAGGAGTGTTGCTTGCTGGCTTGCTTCCTCATGGCTGTTCAGTCTGATTTCTTATAGAACCCAGGCCCAGGGATGGGACCATCCAAATGGGCTGGGTCCTCCACCATTGCTAACTAATTGAGAAAATGCCTTACAGCTATATCTCATGGAGGTATTTCTTCAACTGAGGCTCCTTTTTCTGATGACTCTAGCTTATGTCAAGTTGACACACAAAACCAGCCAGTACAGGGATCTCAGAGAGCATGACTGTAGTCATCGGTCCCTGGAATAGCGTGGCTGCTTAAGTTCACTAGATTATAAACATTTTTTTTTAAAAAAATGCATAACGAAAGGAGAAATACAGCCAGTTTTGCTGCTAAGCAACTTATCTTAATGTCATATACAAATCCAGGATTCTTAGACTGTCAGTGTTGAGCTAAATGATATTCTCTGAGTTAATTCAAATTGCCCAACATGCATCTTCCAAGGATTCAAGTTTGCTAGATAAGCTGATTACAGGCTATATCAGTTTCATTTATTGTAATTTTCCAGCTAATCCCAACTTCCCTTGATAGAATTAGAGCCAACATTCAGAGGCCAATATTAGGTAGTTAGCCATTCTGCCACACAGTATGTTATTCTCATTTTATGCATGAGGAACTCTGGATATTGTGGGATAAGTATTTTATTCAAGGTCACATGGTTAATAAGTAGAAAACTTGGATACAAACCCAGGCTATGTGGTTTTCATAGCCTGAACATCTATGTGCTAGATTTGAATGGGAGAGCTGAGGGAAGGGTATTTGAGGAGAGGAGTTACTCACAAAAGTATAACTGGTTATGTGCAAGTGAGAACCTGGACTGGAATGAGCTTTTCTGATCACGGAGAAGCAACACCAAGTAGGGTGGAAAAGGTCTGGGTTTTTGCTGTCACCATAGTTAAGCTTTTGGAGTTGGAGCCTTGTCAGTTCTGTGATTGAAGATGATAGCTAAGAGACTTTGGCAAGAAGTGTGACCTCGTCTAGGACACAAAGGCTAGGCTAAGGAATGCGCACAGGGTCAGTATGATGGGAAATGTCAAATATGAGCACAGCCAGACCCCAGGACTTGTGACATTGCAGAAGCTGAAGCTTCGACATCCTTGGAAGTGTTAGGCAAGACCAAGTACGTGATGTCCCAGAGGCCAAGTAGATACAACAGCCTTGAGGACAGAGGATCAGGAGACCAGGGTGGATCGTTTTGGTTTAGACAACTGAGAAACTGTAATAGCACACATTGATGACTCTTTTCCTTTCTCTGTTTTCTTTGATTCCTCTTGGTGCAAGGGATCAAACCCAGAATCTTACCTAAACTTGGAAAGCATTCTACCACTGAGACAGATCCTTAGGCCTTGATTTTTTGAAATAGGGTCTTGCTATGTAGGCAAGGCTGGTCCTGAACTTATTGTCCTCCTGCATCCCTACTCAGCATCCCAAATGCTGAGACCACATTTTATGATAGTATCTGCATAGTGGTCATGATAACTGTAAACTATCAGACACTAAAGGGTTACAGAGATACATTTTCCCTTGGAGCTTTGGCTTTGCCATGTCTTATGGTAATCACAGTGGGGCCACAAACAAAGAATGAATAAAAAGGACTGTGTAAAGTGGGTGCCATATGACTTAGATTATACCCTTCTATGTTACTTGTGAATGTGGGGGTTGCCCCATGAGATGCCAGATTTGTGGGAGAAGGCATTCCCCATGAAGCCAGTGGCATCTCTCTACAGACAAGCTTACCTTATCTTAGGAATTTTTGAAGAGAAGAAAAAAAAAAAAGAAAAGAAAACTTTGATCCTGATCCTCAGAGCTCCCAGGGACTAAACCACCAACCAAAGAGTACACATGGAGGGACCCATGACTCAAGCCACATATGTAGCGAGGATAAGCTTGTTGGGCATCAATGGGAGAAGATGCCCTTTGTCCTGTGAAGGCTCGATGCCCCAGTGTAGGGGAATGCCAGGCTGGGGAGGCAAGAGTAGGTGAGTGGGTCGGGGAATACCCTCATAGAAGCAGGGAGAGGGGGGGGACAGGATATGGGCTTTCGGGGAGGGGGACTGGAAAAGGTGATACCATTTGAAATGTAAATAAAGAAAATATCCAAAAAAAAGAAAAAATAAAAAGGAAAAAAGAAAAGGGGAAAAAAACTTAATAGGATATATAGTACAGAAGGGATACTTCTTGTACCTCTCAAACAAAACCATTGTAGATTGTTATATGCCTGCCTAAGAGAGAGAGCTGGCTCCACAAACAGCAGCTCTATTTTCCTTCCTTTTTTAGAGTAGCCATCTTAATATATACCAGTACTGGGAGAGGGCTAATAAGGGGATTATAAAAAGGACAATCTACAAACCTACACTTGAGTGTGGGTTTTATCTTCTCACTCTCTGCAGAGACAGCATCTCATATGTCTCAGGCTGACCTCATGCTTGCTATGCAGGTGAGGATGACCTTGAAGATGAGGGTGACCTTGATGGGGTTCCAGGCTTACACCACCAGGCCTGACTTATATTGTGCTGGAATTTGAACCCTGGGCTTCATGATAAGGAAGCATTCTAGTAACTGAGCCTCCTCCATCTCCCTCCCTCCCTCCCTCCCTCCCTCCCTCCCTCCCTCCCTCCCTCCCTCCCTCCCTCCCTCCCTCCCTCCTCCTTTTCCTTCTTTCCTTCCTTCCTGTTGTATTTGTGTGTGCTGAGGATCAAACCTGGAGCCTCTGTGTGCTAGACAAGCATTCTCCCCCTGAGTTATGTTCCCAGCCAGAGTTCACATTTCAGTAACAGACTCCTCCATGCTACCGGAGTTGCACCAATACTAAGTTGCAGCAAGAAGTCATCTGAAAACTCTAAGAGATGTAGTAAGGACCACACTTCTATTTGACATCTTTAAAAAAAAAGATGTGTTTATTTATTTGTTTATTTATTTGTTTGTTTATTTATTTAATGTATATGAGTACACTGTACCTGAACAGGTGGTTGTGAGCCTTCATGTGGTTTCTGGGAATTGAATTCAAGACCTCTGCTCGCTCCGGTCAACCCTGCTCGCTCAGTCCCTGCTCGCTCCAGCCAAAAGATTTATTTATTATTATACATAAGTACACTGTAGCTGACTTCAGACACACCAGAAGAGAGTGTCAGATCTCATTATGGATGGTTGTGAGCCACCATGTGGTTGCTGAGATTTGAACTCAGGACCTTCAGAAGAGCAGTCAGTGCTCTTATCCACTGAGCCATCTCACCAGCCCCCTATCTGACATATTCATGGCATTAAAAAATAAAATAAAATTCTTTCTGCACTCTATTTTATATTGCTAAGAAGACAAAATGTGAGCTATGCAATCTTCATAAGTCAATATACCACAAAACAAAGAAAGCCATACTGACAGCATTTCACTAATATATAAATAATACAAGTAATAATTAGAAAAGATGGGCTGATTAATGGGAAAATAACCAAGATATTTAATATTATGTTTGGAAATGTGTTCCCCAAGTGCATATGTTGACATCCTAACTCTTTATTCCTCAGGATGTCACTGTATTTGGAGACTGTGCTTTTGAAAAACCTGTTGTGAGATGAAGTAATTAGGGTCAACTTAATCCAATATACTGTTCCAGGAAAAGTGCTTAGGGCACTATGGAGGAAGATCACATGAGGACAGAGCAAGGCAGCTGTCAGCCAAGGAGGAGAACTAAGGTGAAATACACACATGCTAACACTTTAACCCTACACTCCTGGCCTACAGAATTATGAGAAAATAAAATTCTGTTGTTTGAGGTACCATCTCTGTGGCATTTTATTATAACAGCCTTAGCAAAAAAAATCCTGTCAACAAATGTAAATAAATTCAAATTAAACAGTAATTCAAGCACATACTGTCATATTTTTGTATCATATACTTAGACTATTACATGGTGTGTACTTAGGAACACAGTTGGGAATACCAATAAAACAATGAATATATAGCAGGGTACATACCCTTAATCCCAGCAGCAGGGAGGCAGAGGAAGGCAGAGGGAGGCAGAGCTTTGTGAATTTCAGACCAGACTAGTCGACATAGTGAACTCCAGGCTAGCTAGAGCTATAGAGTGAGAACCTTTCTCAAAACAAATTGATATCTGCATTCCCTTTGATTCAACAATTTTACCTCAAGCATGTGAGTTCCAGGTTCATTGAGAAAGCCTGCCTCAAAAATATAAGATGCAATGTGATCTAAGAAAACATCTAATGTCAACCTTTGGCCTCTACATGCACATACATGCCTCCATATATCTGTTAGGCAGCCTGTTTTCTGATTGAGCTAGGTTTAAACCCCAGAGACCTAGCAGATAACTCTGCAAGGAATGGAAGGCGTTTGCCATGTTCCCAGACACTAGGGCTCTGGCATGAGGCCTCAGCTCTCCATAGTTCTGTGGCCATCAGTCATGTAGAGCAATGTCCCAAGCCGCTCCACAGATAGAGGACCTGACAACAGATCACATAGACTCAAGACAGATCTCCATCTTAATGAGGTACCTAAAGGCCTGAAGGGCTTAGCCAATTAAGCTCTCCTTCCCAGACACTCCTCCCTGCAAAAGGTATTTAACCTCAGGCCTGTTCTGAGAAAGTGGGGTATGGTTTCTCTAAATCACAACTCTCCACTATGACAATAAACGCCTTAGAACCATGGACAGTCTCTTCTTATCAGGACTGCTGTGGGGAACGATGGAGCAGTTCTTTCTCTAAAGAGCCATGCGTCTAATCTCCCGCAGGAGGTCTCTCTTCATTCTCAGCCATGGTCTCCACCAAGCTAACCTGCCTGTGCAAGCCAAGGATACTCTCAACCTTGTGGGACCCAACCGGAGTGCTCCCATCCCCCCTCTTTTCCCTGCTGCCCCAGGCTAGAGCCAACTCAGAGGGCCCCACTCTGTTCTCAGCTCTTCTGAGGCATCTAGTGGTGTCTGTGGTCTCCAAGAGCCTGAGAACCTGTCCTCTTTTGGCCTCCATGCAGTCCTGCGACCCATGAGCCTGACTCTGGCAGTTTTGTAGGAACCTTAGACTGCACTTCCCCACCCCTGGAGTGGGGTCCTGCAGCTTCTCACAGCCCGACGCCTGTGGGGGTGCTGTGGGGTTATCGCAGTCAAAATTTCCCACATCCTGTCTTGCCCAGTAACCTGAGTGGCTGGATGCGGGACGCCATTTTAGCCCACATATACAGACATGTTGTATGTATATATGTATCATACACACACCTATACACAGAGAGTAAAAGTAACAGTGGAATAGCACAGACAGACTGGTTGCATTTATTTATAGCTACAGTATCGTCTTTGGCAGTTTAAGATATAAAATAAGACCACAGTTCCATTTTTTTGGAAAGTTGAGTTAATGTTAATGAGCATTATGTAAAAACACTGGGATGATTAACTTTGGCTGTCCGTTTGATATTTGGTATTTATAACCACTATAGAAACAAACCCCTAGGCATGTCTTTGAGGGATTTTCAAGATTATATCAATTGAGGAAGGAAGACCTATACTCAAAGTGGCTGTCACTATTCTGTGGGGGAGGGGTCCTCAGATGACGAAGGAGAAAGGGAGTCAAGGACCAGTGGTCCTCTCTGCTGCCTGACTGTGGGTGCCATGTGACCAGTCGCACCAGTGGTCGTCTCTCTCTGCTTCCTGACTGTGGGTACCATGTGACCAGTCATTTCTTTTTTGCTGCCATGCCATCTCCATTGTGGCAGACTGTGCCTGTCTAAAATTATCTATTGTGTTTAATTGATTACTCTATCAGAATGCTCTAAAGATTTGCTTCAGGATTCACAAAATCCCAGCACTTGGGAGGCAGAGGCAGGCAGATTTCTGAGTTCGGGGCCAGCTGGGTCTACAGAGTGAGTTCCAGGACAGCCAGGGCTACACAGAGAAACCCTGTCTCGGAAAACAAAAACAAAAACAAAAACAAAAACAAAACAAAACAAAACAAACAAAAAACCCCCAAAAACAAAGTTTGAGAATTTATTGACAAAAATCTTAGAAGACTCGTTGGTCACACACACATGTGAGATGAAGTAGCAAAGCAAGAGCATCAGAAAATAAAGTGTCTTGTAGAAGCCACTTAATTAAATGGGACAGACACTCTGGAAAAATGTTTCTATTGCTTAAGCCTTGTCTCTTTGCAGACTGGATAACACTCAGAAGTCCAGCAGATAAAGTCTCTTAGCTTTAAGGGAAATAGGAACCAGTGTTTTTTGAGAGATGGTGTAAGATATTGCCAATTTTGACTGATGATCAGGAGACCATACATCTACAACAGAAACATGTGAGGAAATAAATATATACTCTGGCTTCACTGGCAATATGGTAAGTCTGACCATGGCAAATGCCCACTTAAAATAATCTGAAGCTAGAGATCAGTAAATGATTTACTTTGCTTGCGGTAATCTGGCTTATAAGGAGATTCTTAGTTTCAATATTGGGTCTTCCCAGCTCTTAACTCTTCTGGAAAAGTTTAACTGTTCATTTATCCATTTCTTTCAGCAAATATTAAGAATCAAAGGTCTGTGTCAACCTTCTCAATGACTCTCCACTGCTGTGATCCAGGCCACTCATGTCCTTGAGAGCACCTGCTGCAGGCTTCTAGTTCCTGCCTAGGGGAACCCACATCTGGACCTTCTCACCCACCCTGCTGAATATCTATGAGCCAAGTACTGTTAACAGTCAGTGCCTGAACAAGTGTCTGGACGTCGGTCCCACTTACTTTTCTGATCACAACTCTCTGACTTAACCTTATGTGGTCACTGTTGAGAAATTAACTCCTATTTCAGAGGCTGCTTGATTCCCTACCCCTGCTTCTAACATGGTAATGTTGATATTGATGCTTGAAGATCTGAGGGACAGTATGGCTTTAGTTTGGGTAAGGTTGTTCTTTTTGTTTTGTTTTCAAGCAACATTCTTTTGATGTTCCCTATTCTCTGGAAGTTCTCAGCCCCACATGAAACTTGGCACTGAAGAGAGTAACTCCCAGATCATTTATGTTTGATTCATCAAACAGATTTTCGATCTGTAAACTTGTGAGCTTGAAGGAAAACTCCCTTCAAAGCTCATTTCAGGCTCCTCTGAATGTCAAAGGCCTTTTCTAAAATAATGCCAGCCTTATCTAAGAGCTCCTGTTCCCAGGCCTTCTGCTCATCAATAGATTGTTTTTACTTAAAACCACTTTGTCTTTTCCTAAACATCTGTTCTGTTAATCTTTTAATATGGGCATTTAAACGATACTATATTTGGAACCATTTATTTGATAACATTTAGGGTAACTTTGTGCTTGCTCCAAGAAGGGAGGGATAGCTTTTGGATCAAAAGGCTCTATTCCTAATAATGTTGTAGAAGTCTTGTTTCCCTTTGCATATAGAGCACAACCTAGGTTAGAGAGGTCAATAACTTGTAGAGGTGTTTTATATACTTTCCACTATTTGAGACCTCAGTGCTTCATCGTTGTTAATGAATGAATGGATGGATGCCGTGTTATCAGCTGTCTTGGCTAATATGTGGTTTATAAAATCACAGTTCATAGTGTATATAGTTCTTTTATCATGGACTTAGATGGTTTATAGAAGTTACTTATATCACATAAGAAGGTAAGAATGCTTATTGAAAATGCAGGTGAAACATGTGTCTAAATGTCTGGGTATAGACGGATGCACTGAGTCTTGACTCTCAGATTGGAATGGAGGAGATCATTAGGATAAAGTTAAGCTTGTTAGTCATTTAGTTGCTCTCAACAATGTTAGTAGTTGAGTGTGCTTGCATCACCGGAGAGATCTGTCAGGAGCATCAAAAATACTGAGGTGGTGAAAAGGAGACAAGATAGTGCTGAGTTCAGGTATGCTGGGAGCTCTGTGGGTGGATGGTGAAAGCAAGGATAACATGTCTGCTGAACCTGCTTGAATGTGTGCTGGTTTCAGCGCACCCATCTAGTCCTCTACTAGGGTCACAGATTATGTATGCATGTATGTATGTATGTATGTATGTATGTATGTATGTATGTATGTATGAGACAGGGTTGTCTCACCACATGGTTGCCCTTGACCTTGCTATGTAGCAGGGTGGCCTTGAACTCTTAGAGATCTGCTTGTTGTTGCCTTTGGAGTGCTGGAAGTAAAGCCATCTGCCTGGCTTTTTTATTTCCAAGGTCCTTTCCTTTCTAGATGCAATTAAACTTTAGGTTATGTGGGGTATTTTTTGTTTTTTGTTTTTATTTTCCTGCTTACTTTTTTTCTTCCAGTTTGATGTCCTTGACAACAAAGAACACACTTTTTTTTTTAAAGTTAGTTTTTGAATCTTCGCATTATTTAGAAAATGTAATTTCATTGAGTGCCTGATCAATGTGTGCCTAAAATATCTGCTTTCTTTTTGGGGGGGAGGGGGGAGGGAGGGTTAGAGACAGGGTTTCTCTGTATAGCCCTGGCTATCCTGGAACTCACTTTGTAGACCAGGCTGGCCTTGAACTCAGAAATCTGCCTGCCTCTGCCTGCCGAGTGCTGGGATTAAAGGCGTGTGCCACCAAACCAGGCTTTCTTGATAGTGCTCTGTGGTCCCATGCTGGCCAGCACCTCTTCTCCAGTGTCAGAGGCTTCCCATCTTCTCCTTTTGTGTTTTGCATTTGCCTCAGGCACACACATTGCTGGGTATTTTCCCTTGGAGCCAGCCAAACAATTGACAGTGATCCTTTTAGGGAAAAAGAGGTACCTGCCAAGCTACTGCCACAAAGGAAAAGAAAAGGAAAAGACTTACTTTCCAGATTCACACAGACCACCTGACTGTTGAGACCAGTCAAGAAAAGAAGTGACGGAGAAATTGACTGGCTTCACAGAATAGGCACATGTGCCTTAATTTGGGGAAGAAATTATTTCCCTTGGATTCTTATGGTGATCTGAGATCCCAGTAGGTAGGAGACTTGGTACAAGTGAACAGAGTGGGGCCCTCCAATGCCTTCTACTTTCAAATGAAGTTTCTCTATGGGGAGAATAACAGATGAGACTGTGTTTTCTGTACGCTGTGCAACAGTAGTTAGCACATGGCAATCAATAGGAGCTTGTTTGTTCAAAATGCACCAACTATACAAAGGGGGAAAAAAGGCTTACTTGAAAACATCGCTACCAAGGATGACATCATCTATCATCCATGTTCTGTCCTGCTGGCCCCCAGCTGAAGTTAGGCAGGAAGCTGAGAGAAGGTCTTAAGGAACATTAAGCAGTAGGGTGTCATCCAAAGCATGCTTACCAGGGATACAACTCATTCTTGAGACTATGGAAAGAGAAGAGAGGTCCTCCCAGATTTTCTCTCAGTGTGGGGTTTGAGTACTGGGCCTACATGAGGGGTTAAGGAACTTTGGCTCAAAGTTAGAGGTGAGCTTCTTTTTATTATTATTATTATTATTATTATTATTATTATTATTATTATCAACCTAAACACCTTTATCCATCGTTGGAACATTTAAGGCCTTGGAGGCATGGACTCAAAATTGCTGAGAAAATCCAGAGGCTAGCTAGGGTTACAGTGTGGTCAAGACTCTTTTGAGTTTCACTAAGGACATAGAACTCAGGCAGGGGTAGGGAGACCTACATATTCACTGTCTTGGCCTCATTTAAGCCCGCCACAGTGCAGCAGCCACAAGAAAACAGTGCAGCAGCCACCGGAAAGAAACGCTCCCCTCCTGGCCTGTTTTACTTTGAAATTCTGTTCCTCCCCCAATTCCAACTAGTAATTTGTTTGTACAATACTTATCTTTGTAGATATTTCACATCAGAATCTTTAACATTATTGGAGAAGGTCAGTGCACATGGTTGCTACTGCACTCATCAGAGAAAAAGTTTGTCTTTTGCAGTGGGGGAGGAGGTGGCATAGAGAGTCACACTGGTCAATGTGCACAGAATCAGTGACTGTGGAGTCTTCAGTCTGACATCTCTATCAACTCCCTCATCCAAGATGTAGGGAGCATCACAGAAAGGTAGCAAGTTTGTAATAGTCAGAGGTTAGGGAGGACCACCCAAGATGCAGGGAGCATCACAGGAGAAGGGGTGGAAAGTTTTTAAGAGCTAGAGGTTGGGGAGGACCGCTGCAAAGCAGTGATTTTTGGATACCATAGGATTGTGCTCCTGCACCCACCCACACAGCTGTTGTTAATCAAGTCTGTTTACATTTCCTCATGTGTTGGGGAGCACTAAGGAGGCTCCCACCAGGGCTGAAAAGCTACTGGCAGTTGATGGCCACTGGGAGAGAGTCATTTTTCTTCAAGGGTGTGGCTTCTGTTAGGTTGCTCATGCTCTAATGGACGGCCCTGTACCTGTACAGGTATCAACAGCCTTAACTGCACTCGGTGGTAACAAAGCCAACCAACCAATCAAAACCAAACCAAAACAACCCCACATGAAGCTGGGAGGAAAATGTGTTTGGGGGGGGGTGGTCTGGGAAGAGTTGGAGTGGGTAGTAGGGGTCCCAATTAGATCAAAATATATTGTATACATGCATACAGCTCGTAAGAGAAATAAAAAAGCATAAAACAACCCTGAAGCAACAGCTAAAAAAGATTCTGTTGGGATTTTTAAGCAGCACTACAGCTATGAGAAAACTGTGGTTTCAGGCCCTGGAGGTGGCTCAGAGGGTAAAGGCTGTTACCAGGCAAGACCTGAATTTGATTCCTGGAACCCAGTTAAAGGGGAAGCCAATTAATGGAGAAAGGAGAGCATGCAACTCTACAAAAGTGTCTCCTGACCTCCCTTCCTTATGTGTGTGTGTGTGTGTGTGAGAGAGAGAGAGAGAGACAGACAGACAGACAGACAGAGAAAGGTACACAGAGAGAGACCCAGAGAGACAAAGATACACAAAAAGAATAAGCATTACTATATACATTTTAAATGAAGCCTGGTTTCTTTCACATTGAAGACGATTTTCTTAGTTCATTATATTAAAGGAAACCCGCAAGAACAGAGCTCCCACGGGATTGCATACCAATTGAAATTCTGCTGAGCACAGCCAAACAAAGATCGGGTCTATAGTAGCAGGAGACCAAAATAATGTGACAGCAGGTGACTTTTCTAAAGAAGCGTTCAGTGTGGGTTTAGTATAGAACTTCCTCTTCATACAGGAAAAGGAAAACAAAAATGTTTTTCCTTCTTTTAAAACAGCTGTGTAACTTGCTGGCTAAGCAAATGTTTTTCCCTATTGTAGTTTCGAAAGGAAAGGCACTTGGAGGACCTCTCTCCCCTTAGCCCTTCCTTCCACCCTGGACTGTACCATTCTTAGATTATAGGGTGATCAAAAGCAGAAAATAAGTTAGAAACTCGTCAAAAGTCGTCCGTCTTCTCTCAGTAAGCACTGCCTCACCTGTGTAAACGTTCTTCTCACTGTGATCGGAAACTGTTCAGGGGCTTGCTGCATTTGCAAGGTCGCAGCGGGAGGGAGCAGCGAGCTTTGGACTGCACCTCAAAGGGCGAGGTAAACAACAGGGCTATAAAAGTCAGTGTCAGCCTGTGGCTTTGCGGAGCTGCCCTAACTAGAGCAAAGAGACATCCGAAGGAGTTGCGTAAGTAGGACTTGATTCTTTTACAGTTTGGGAAATATTTTTCTGAGGTAAAATACGTTTCTCCCCCGCTTTAAAATAGACTTAGTAAAAAGATGACTAAAAGACATTAAAACCACTTTTTTTTTAAATGAACAAGAAGTGTCGGGGAAGAACAGTTAACTTTTTTAAAAACAAATTTTATATTTTTATTGTTGTTGATTTTTGTCCTTTACTGTGGGCAATGTAAAATGCAGCTGTTTCTCTCTGCAGGAGACTGTGGTGTCATATGGGCAACATTATCTCATTAAATTCCAGGGTTTCCCACGAAGGGTTAGAGTGAGAACAAACAAGAGGGAAAGCTAGTGGATTTCAAGAGCAGAGATGGGACAGACGCCCGTCGCACCGCTCTGTACTGTAGAGGTGTCCAGAGAATTCGGAAGCAATTTCAGAACTGGGAGGGAGCAGACTGAACAGGGAGGGAGCAGGCTCCATCCCCAGGGCAGGGCTCCAGCCTTGCTTTAAGGCAGTCCAGTGGTGGGCAGGTTGTCCTTCGGTGGGGGAGCTTTTGAGTTTAAGTAGAGGGTGGAAGCCTGAAGGTGGATGAGGGGCTTTTTTTTTTTTTTTTTTGACAGGGTTTCTCTGTGTAGCCCTGGCTGTCCTGGAACTCACTCTGTAGACCAGGCTGGCCTCGAACTCAGAAATCGGCCTGCCTCTGCCTCCCGAGTGCTGGGATTATAGGCGTGTGCCACCACTGCCCAGCGGATGAGGGGCTTTAAAATGCTGGTCTGTTTTGTCGTTGTTGTTGTTGTTCAGGGGGAGAGGATGTGTGGCAAAGAGTATGCTTGCTCTCCTTTTAATGGAGTCCAATCAATTGTAGTTTTGAGCATGAACAGGTATCTAGGCTTGCAACTGAAGACTAGGATCGCTATAATCACTGTCCAGTTGTTACTGGATCTAATTTTGTTATTTGCCTTCATTCTTTTTATATAGTTCTTCGACAGTTACAGTTAAAATGCAAACTTTATTCCATAAAAGCAACCTTAAGCAAAGTCAAGCAGCCTATTGATTAATGATGGGAAACTCTGCAAGTGGAAACTCATCTTCTCCAGTTTTTCCTTTGTCCCTCGATCATTCTTTTCATTAGAAACGTGGGTGAAATAGTCTTCTCATTTATGTCTGCCATTTAGCCATTTGAAAATATCTGCCTTATGGCAGAGTATCAACGGCCATGTCTTCATGCTAGAGTTCTATAAAGACTGAATTTAGTTTAGTGTTTTGAGATTGTGTGTGTGTATGTTAGCGATTGATCCCAGAGCCTCGCATGAATTTAGTTTAGGAAAGAAGTACCAGCTAGATTTTCTATTAAGAAACTGAATAGCTTGGTTTTTTTTTCCTTCTTTTTTTCCTTCAGAGCATAGAGCATATAGAAATGCTATAGTTAGTGCTATAGTTAAATAGGTTGCCATAGTTATTGCAAGGTGATGTATTTTAAAACTCTCAGTGTATACTGGTAGCTGAGCTATCCATGTTTTGAGTTGGGCAGAACCAATTTAAATCTACTCTTGTGGATAATAATCCTGTATGGTCTTAGAGAAGGCACACAAAGTCTCTCTGAGCCACAGTTTCCTCAGTTGCAGAGAGGGCAGTAGCATAAACATTCTGAGGCACAACTGGCGCCTGTAAATGTGCTTAACAGCTTCCCTTTTAGCCTTTATAGTTCTAGCAAAACCCAGTAACTGATTGACATAAGAATGATCCCATTATTATGGTAAATATCACCCGATTAAACACCAGAATTAAAAATGTTAGTACAAATAGCTGAAGTAGATTTAAAGGTTGCCTTTTCCTTTTCTTGTCTTGTTTTACTTTTGGGCGTAGCCTGACAGTGTGACCCTGGCTGGCCTGGACCAGTTATATGTAGACTTATTATATAAGATTCACTTGCCTCTGCCTTCCAAGCGCTGGGATTAAAGGTGTGCACACCATACCCAGCTCCCCCTCCCTCCCTCCTAATTTTTCATTATTTCTTTTTTGTTTGATTTTTTTTAAGACAGGGTCTCACAAGTAGCACTGGCTGTTGTGGTACTCACTACATAGACCAGGCTGGTCTCGAACTCACAGAGATCAAACTGCCTCTGCCTCTACCTCTGCCTCTGCCTCTGCCTCTGCCTCTGCCTCTGCCTCTGCCTCCTGAATAATGGGATTAAAAGCATGAGCTACTATACCCAGCTCCCTCCCCTTTCTTCAGTGAGGCCCTTGGTGAGAACTGTCTAACTGTATAGCTGAGGATGGCCTCTAACTGGAGACTCCTCTGCCTCAGCTCTCACATGCTAGTCACAGGCACAGGTGTGCTGCTGTGGCCAGCTAACTTGGTATTCAGAAGCACTTCACACCACTAGGTCTGTTCTCACTCTGTGTCCCAGAGAGGTCTGGAATTCACCCCGTGGCCATGCTATTCTTGAACTCAGAGGTATCCTTCTGCCTCAGCTTTCTCGTGTCAGTTTTGCAGGCATGAGCCACCACACCGGATTTCTTTTATTCTTCCTCCTCCCCCTCCCACTCTTCCTCTTCCTCCTTCTTCTAATTCTTCTCCATGATTTTTGCACATTTTTTCATGTCTCTAAATTTACCTATAAAAAATTCCGAGAGAGGTGGCCAAGTTTGGGGGCTATTTCTCATCATGTATTTGATATTTTAACTTTTCTTGAGACAGGGCATCTTTTTATCTGAGAATGTTTTCTACCTCGTCACAGGAGCTTCATGACGGCAGTAGCAGCAACTACTGCCTCCTGTTTGGTTTGTAGACTACTGGAGAGGTTTAGGTGGGGCAAGAACAATGACTTGTAATACTGCTTCTTGGCTAGGATTTTCCTCTCCTGGACACACTTATCATGAATATGGTGGCAATATCAAAGCAGGTAGTCTTATACCTGAAGAGATTCAAATCTACATTATCACGTTACTACATATAGAGGACTAACAAGCCAAAAATATTGAATGTACTCAAGATGTTTAAAAATGCGGGAGGCTTGAACTTGAAGCCATGGTTTACTGTCTGCCTTTTGCCTGGCACTTTACAGGAAGATTTCATGCAAGAAGAGCTAAGGGCCACCATGAACCACAACCACCATGTTGGTCTCCACCGCCATGTCCTCCCTTTACTTTCTGGGCTGATTTTTTTTTTTTTTCAGTTTTGTGCAGAGTTCACAACTAACATTTCCTAGATTGGCAGAGGGTAGAATGAAGCCGTCAGGGCTCAGTGCATCTCAAATGTGTCAGAATGTGTTTGCAGAATGTTCTGTGTCTATGCATTACAGTTGGAAGGTGTTTCTGAATATGTGTCCTTTCCCAGAGAGGTGCCTGGCTGTCTCATTAGGCACATTTCCAAATGTGTGCTGCTCATGGAAATACTGTACCATGCTGCAGGTAGCTAGCTACCTCTGATCATTCCTCTGCCTTTTTGCTGGCACTTTCCCCTTTATAGGAACATTTAATGGAAGGAGGCGCATGACAATGGTGTAATGAGCCTAACAAAATGGAAATAGAATCCATATGCTAAGTTATGATAAGTAGCATTGTACCTACTGTGTTTAAAGAAATTCATAGCAATGACTGTGAAGTTATCAATGAAGATTACATCTCTTGTTTTATAGGACAACCTCAGCAATGTGGAGAAGCCTAGGGCTTGCCCTGGCTCTCTGTTTCCTCCCCTATGGAGGAGCAGAGAGCCAAGGCCAAAGCTCTGCTTGTTACAAAGCCCCGGAGTGGTACATAGGAGATCAAAATCCAATGCTAAACTCAGAGGGCAAAGTGACAGTGGTTGCTCTTCTTCAAGCCAGCTGATACTTGTGTCTTCTGCAGGCATCCAGGTAAGTGATCTTTTAAGGCTTAGGATATTCTTAGCAAAAGGTTATTAAATATAAATGTATGCATATAAAAGGCAACATAAATAGGAATAATGTAATGGTTAAATAACACCTTTGAAGACAAATATGTTTGCATAGCACACATCTAATGAAAAGATGAGGGCATCTTATATGTGTACACACACACACAAACACACACATACACACCACACACCATGGATATATCCAGTACTACCAAAATATTCACTGTGGCATTCCTGGGCTTTGAACATGTTTTCCTATTAGTGTAGCAGATTCTTTAAGAGCAGAGGAAGGCTGCCAGCCAGTACACACACTAAATGCTAAAATGCTAATAAAAGGTCTTGCATCATTTAACAACCATAAACAAAGAACATTGGTTGACTCATCCACCAACTATTATTGGCATAACATTCTGCATATATGCAACGTGAATCCAAGTTTATCTAATTTGAAGCTCATGTTCATGCAAACATTTCGCATTGTTTCAAGTTATAAACAACTGTAAAAAAAAAAAAGTAAAGTTGCCTTATAACAAACACAAAACAAGTTACAGCCAGTTAAAAACAATACGAGCATCGCAGAACGCGAAAAGAATGTAGATGGCAGAACAGATAAGCAAACTAAATGTCATCATTAATTTCATGTGTTTTCCCCCTAGATTGGAAGACCTGCGCATAAAACTAGAAAGCCAAGGATATTTTAACATCTCTTACATTGTTGTTAACCATCAAGGATCTCCTTCCCAATTAAAACACTCACATCTTAAAAAGCAGGTGTCAGAACACATTGCAGTGTACAGACAAGAAGAAGATGACACAGATGTCTGGACTCTCTTAAATGGAAACAAAGATGACTTCCTCATCTATGACAGGTGAGCTGTCCTCCAGGCCTTTCCTATTTATTTACTTTTGCTGCACACAGTGGTCTTCTTCACTACTGAATGCCACAGTTCACCTTTCATCTCATGGGACTCCTTACTGTTGGAGACATTTTCAGTTTCTACTCTATGGCAGACACTGCCCTGCTATTTCTTTCCACAGCTTTCTGTTGCCTCCTCTCCCCTTCCTCCCTCCCTCCTTCTCATTCTTCCTACTACATTCCTCCTGTTAACAAGCTTGTATTATTCAGGGGGATTCAGTTTTCTTCTCTTCACACTGAATATTCTGCAAAAAAGTGGTCTTGGGGATGGCCTTGCTGCCATCTGCCCTTCAGAAAACTGTGTCAGGCAGGTGTTAAGGAATTGTAGTCATTCACCAGCTCCTAAGTCTTACATCTATGATTAAATAAAAAATTCATAGTTTTAGAGAATTTCAATGCATATATTGTCTTCTATAAAATATTCTTAGTTGATGCTTGCTTTCTTCTGCCCCACATGGGCCGAATGTTTCCTTTGCCTCACATTACATATCATTTTAGCATTACACTTCATTCTTTCAGGCTTCTAAACTAATCTAGTCAGTGGAAAGTACAACATTTTGCCACTCATGTAAAGATGAATATTTTGGGTACAATATCTGTAAAAATGGACATTTCAACTTTAACATTTTTGAGAATGTTAAATTATAATTATAGCTATTTTAATTTAATGGAGACTTTATTATGTCAGGTCTTTGAATAAGTGAGCTAGTGAGCACAGAGCATCCATGTGCCAGTACTTGTGACATTCAGTAGAAAGGAGAACCATGAGTTTCAGGCTAGCTTAGATGCCACAGTGAGTTCAAGGCTAAGCTGAGTTATAAGAATCTACCTTAAAAAAAATCGGGGACTGGGGATGTAGCTCACTGACAGAGTAATTATATAGCAGATGTAAGGGCTGGGTTTGATTCCTACACTACAAAAATAACAAATAGATAAGAGTCTGCCCCAAACTTGGAAATTGCTTTTGTTGTGCTATGATTTCTGCTTCTGTAAAATTTGTCTTGCCTAAGCAGTTATGAAAAGCTCCCACGATTAGTCTTTGGCAGAATATAAAATTAAAATTAAATATATATCTGAGTCAGTTATTATACATTTTTTTATTATTTAGTGACACGTATAATTCAAAATACTAAGATTAGACTCAGTGTATTCTTGGTCTAATCTGACCTGGTATACATCCTGGAAACTCAGTTGTAGACTCCATTCAAGGAAATCTATTAAAGGCATGGAAGGGTCTTGGCCCCTAACACCTAATGCCATGTAGCCCTAGTAGGGTTGCAGTACAGAAACTACAGTAGAACCTTATGTTTGCCTTTTAGATGTGGCCGTCTCGTGTATCACCTTGGTTTGCCTTACTCCTTCCTCACATTCCCATATGTTGAAGAAGCCATTAAGATTGCTTACTGTGAGGAGAGGTGCGGAAACTGCAATCTCACGGTAGGCATTTTTCTCGATTGCTTTTACTGGGGGATAAGGAGAAAACTCTAAAAAAATCTACCTAATAAGTGGCTTGCTATCGATTATAAAAGGAAAATTTTTAATGCATGATTTGTGTTAGGTAACACACCTTAAAACATATTTTCAAGATTCATATTGATGCTTTTATCTAGAAAGCCTTTCAAAACAAACAAACCATGACTGGAGAGATGGCTCAGTGGTTAAGAATACTTGCTGCTTTTGCAGAGAAGCCCCGTTTAGTCCCCAGCACCCACACAGCAGCTTAGAGCCATTTAATTCCAGTTCCAGGGGACCCAGTGCCCTCTTCTGGCCTGAGGGTACCAGGCACAAATGCAGTGTTCTCAATTCATGGAGCCAAGGGACTCATATACATGAAGTAAAAATAAATAAACATCTAAAGGTAATAAAAAAACATCGTAGACCACTATGTCAGCTACTAATGAATGCTGTTGCATAAGGATAAGTGCTCGAAGAATTTAGTCAACATTTAAAATATTCTGACTGTGGTAACCTGGGCATGTTCAGAGAGAAGCCCATCTGTGATGTTACTGGTCAGGGAACTGAAACTAGATAACTATTTAATTTGTCCCTTGATTCAGGACAACCAGCTTTGCTAAAGAGCTAGCCTCTTTCCTCTCTGTTAGTTAAGTATTGCACTCCTCTGAAAAAGAAATGTATACTACTAATTACTTGATATCTCCTTATAACCACGAAAATATTTATTTCTTGTTATGAGAAAGAAGTACATTTAAATATTTCTATAAAAATTTAATTCTTATTGACTAAACTTTTTTCTTTTGCACTTAAAATATCTTTAAACAATATTTCCTAAATTGGCCAGAGTGTTAAAATTTAAATTCAGGTTCAAGAAATATTCTGAAATTATATAGGAATTGACTAATTTTGTTGGCAGGTCACATTAATCGTACCACTTTGATTTTAATATTTATAAAATTCTAAATGTTATTTTCAGATTTTAAAGATGAGGAGATTGGGTTGCAAATAAATCTCTTAGATTTGAACCAACACTAAATAATTAGTGCTATCAAGATTTAATTTTTCATATTTTGGGGTTACTTCTGGTTTTGCATTTGTGGAAATGCCTACTATAAATATGTCCAGCCATATTGAAAAAAAAAAGGCAGAAAGATTTCCTATAATAGGCTTAAAACTTATGAACTATTTGCTAAGGAGAGTAACATAGCATAGGATCTGATATCTACATCAAATCAGCACCTTTCTGTTTTGCTGTCAATTATATGATACCTTATTTGTTCAACCAAGAGAGAAAAAGCTGCTGTCAATTAAAGTAGGCTATGACACCTTTTTTACCCAACAGAGCTGTGAAAACACTACCAAAGCTTTGATGAAATTAAAAACATTTTCTCATGAAGCAGAATGAAAAGTTGCCAGTCTTTACTGACATCTTTGAGTTGTCCGAGAGAGAGAAGCTATTTAGCTCTAGAAAACAGGATGAGATCAGATAGACGGCAGGTTTGCAAAGTGACTGTAGCAGAACCGATGCTAAGATTCTGAAATATTTGGCTGACTTCATTAGGACCTAAGTTTTTTCAGCCAGCTTATTAAGTTTTGATTTTACAGAGAGAAATCTAGTAGTTTTGCTTCTTTAAACCTATTATAAAAATTGTAGACATTGAGACTAGGATAGGGCTCTTTTTTGTTGCTATACTTGCCACTAAGGTGTATCCCAATTCACTTGTTGAAATAACATATGTTGGCCCTACACGTAATTTTTCATGCCTTCATGATAATTCTATAAGCATGTTAACAAGTGGGTTTATAAATTTGTTCCAGAGTCTTGAAGATGAAGACTTCTGTAAAAATGTGACCTCAGCTACGGCCAATAAAACTGCGGAGCCCTCAGAGGCTCATAGCCACCACAAACACCACAACAAACATGGGCAGGAGCATCTTGGGAGCAGTAAGCCTTCAGAGAATCAGCAACCAGGGCCATCAGATGTCGAGAGGACTCTGCCTCCTTCAGGCTTGCACCACCACCACAGGCACAGGGGCCAGCACAGGCAGGGTCACTTAGAGAGCTGAGACACGGCAGCAAGTGAAGGCTTGCACCTTTCACTTGCCCAGAGGAAGCTCTGACGAAGGGGGTGCATCAACCAGCTCCTGTGTAAGTTGTCTAAGGAGTCCGAGGCAGCCCCCAGCAGCTGCTGCTGTCACTGCCGCCACCTCATATTTGAGAAGTCAGGGTCTGCAATCACTTGACAGTGTGCCGAAAACCTCCCATCCTTATGTAGCTGACAGGGGCTTTTCGCGGAGGAGAAAGTCACTGAATCCTGTCAGTGTAGGTCACCTCCAGCTGCCTGACACAATCAGCCCATGAACCGAATGGAAGCCAACCCTAACTGAAGCTGAGATAATCAGACCAG
Source organism: Mus caroli (assembly GCF_978045245.1). Lineage (NCBI taxonomy): Eukaryota > Metazoa > Chordata > Mammalia > Rodentia > Muridae > Mus > Mus caroli. The sequence goes on along the minus strand of NW_028227271.1, from coordinate 101,309,006 downwards.
GAAGTGAAAATGACATTCAAACTAAATTATTGAAAACAAGGTATACTCTCCCCAAGGCAGTCTAAAGACACAATTTCATTTTGAGAATGTTTACAGCCCATTTAATTAATCAGTGAACTAAAAGTCATAGAAATTGGATTTGTGCAAATGTAGAGAAATCTACCATATTGGCTTCCAAAATTTAAAAATTTTATGCCACAAAACATTTCATCCAAATCAGATTTGTACAATAGGGCAACAGAAAAGTGACTGCAGCCTTTGGTTAATATGTCTTTCTTTTTTCTTTTTCCAGTGTTCTAGTTACATTAATGAGAACAGAAACATAAACTATGACCTAGGGGTTTCTGTTGGATAGCTTGTAATTAAGAACAGAGAAAGAACAACAAAGACATATTTTCCAGTGTTTTTTCTTTACTTAAACTCTGAAAACAAGAGAAACTTTGTCTTTCTACTCTTACATTTAAAACCGATGAAATCTTTAACAGATTACACTTTAAATATCTACTCATCATTTTCTCTCTTAGAGTCCTAGCTTGAGTTGCACTGCATGTATCTGTGCATCTTGTTCTCTTCATCTAATGCTGTACTGCTCTGCTGAGCTGTGAGGGACTATCTTGAGAGATGTAATGGAAGGAAAGCATGGTGTTAATCTGCTTACTGCTTAAGACAGTATTTCCATAATCAATGATGGTTTCATAGAGAAACTAAGTCCTATGAACCTGACCTCTTTTATGGCTAATACAACTAAGCAAGAATGGAGTACAGAATTAAGTGGCTACAGTACACACTTATCAAAATAAATGCAATTTAAAAAGCTTTCAAGTGTGTGTCTTTATTGCTCAGCATGCTCACATTGAAAATAGAAGTGATTTTTTAATGTCTTAAAAAACAAAACAAAACCCTAAGCTGTAGCTAGTGCATTAAGTGCTCTGCTCAAAACCGTCTTCGCGTGAGTCGGTTATCTTTGCAGGCTGCAAGGCGCTGCTCTAGGTCTCGGATAGTGTTCTGCAGACTTGCAATTTCTTTGCTCTTTTCTTCCTGAAGATGCTGAAGCTTCTAAATGAAGCAGAAATAAGTCTGTCACAGCAACTTAGAAGTAAGGTTAGGCATAGTGAACCACAAAACAACAATCACAGCACTTATATTTTAAAAGACTATCTTACTCTGAAAGGCCTGCCCCCTCATTGTTGTGTGATTTATGGAGAAAAACTATTTTAAGGCTACAAAAAGAATGTAATATATTTAAAATAAATATTAGGTAATTTTTATAGGAACATCCTAAGACAATTAATTTTCTGAAGTTATAGTTATGGGACAGGATGCACATACCCTTCTGTAGATACTCTGCGGCAAAATAGTAGTGTCCGGATATGATTTTGATTTAGTCTGAGCTCTTGCTAGCTTAGTGTCAAACTGAACCAAATTAAAAAAGAGAATGTTATTAAGGGTGTTATAGTTTAAATACTTACAAACAATGTTTCTGGAGGAAAAGTATACCTTTGCTATGTATTTTGTAATTGAACACATTCCATTTAACAGACAGAAAAACCTTTATGAAATAATCCAGAAAAAAGAACAAGGAACATGCAAACAAGAGTCAGCTAGGTGTGGGGTTAAAACTGCAGTGGTGGCTTTACAAAGGGACAGACACCACTGGGCACAACCTCCATATGTGGCACAGGGCTTTTTCTCAAACCCCACTGCTCCTTCCACTCCTCCACGTGAGGCATGTGCTTGACCACTGAGCCAGAAAAGCTCTTCGTGTTACAACTGGTGTACTTTTGTCAGTAAAAAACAAAGCAGTGTGAGTCACAGCCTTAGGAGAGAAGCTCACATGTCTTTCAAACTTTGAAGCCAAACATTAAAATTTGGATGTGATTTAGTCGATTCAGGCTTTTATAAAAACTTAAATTGAATCAAGTTAAAAGACTTAGTCTCTTCTCATAAGCCATTTTTTTTTTTTTGCCCAGTATTCCACTATAATTCTTCCTTTTATATTTATCTTAGCATGTCCTCTGAGAAAGCTAGAGTAAGTTTTCCATGAGCTTGTGTTCTGTCTTAAGGAGAGAATGGATAGTTACAATGAAGATAGATAAAGACATCTGATTACTATTCAAACAGCATAATCAGACTAGACTAGTGACATGGTCCAGATAACAAATAATATGCAGCTCCTAACTGATAGATTACAGGTTGGTGGTACATCTTGAAATAAGGCCTGTTGTATGTCAGTTGACCATCCAGTCCTCTCTGTGGAATACCTGACTAGGGTATGGCACCAGCAGTACAGCAGCACAGTGGTAGCCATAGACACAGCAAAATCCCTCTGAAGCAACAAACATTTCCCCGTTTCTGCCCCACATGGTTACATACAGACTCCTAACAAGTTCCCTAGGCATAGCAAAGTTCCTGGTAAATAAATAGTAAATTATATCAATTAAGATCTGTGAATATTTGCAGAATGTAAATTAGAAGTAGAGATGAGTAGAAGCTATGGTATAATAATTTAAAAAAAGGTGTTGGTAGAATTTAGAAAAATGCAAAAGACAAGTATTCTGCTAACGCATCAGTATCCTGGAGATTCTGACACACAGCTGAACAGCTCATTGAAAAGAACAAAGGACTAGAACCTTGATGAGATACGCTTACGTAAAATACATTTACAAATGTTTCAAAGGAATTTTGTCTCCTGAATATATATATCTTCATAGGAATATATTATGGAGAAATTTGTCTTGTTTTTATCCCAGATAAAACAAAAGGGTTCTGTGGTTTCTTCCGGGGACAGAGAAATATTGAGGGTCCCCGTGTCTTCCCTTGCTGGGATGATGTCCTTATGTTGCCTTCATAGACTAGACTGGAAGACCAGGGGACTCCTGAGTTATTGCCCTCATTCTGAGAGGAAGCAATATCCTTCCTGGAAGCGAGGACCGCCTTCAGATCAAGTGCTAGAAAGCCGATCGATGTCCTATAGACTGAGCATGGCTTTTGCTGAAGAATAAGCACATGTGATGTCTTCTATCTAGGTCTGAAATTTATGTCATTGCAATAAGAAATAACAAAGTGCGGTTTACACTAAGGAGCGTGCTCCTGTTTAGCTGACTCATAAACACCTACTTCTAGATGTAGTCTGAGGATTTCATTTTGCTTTTCCTTCTCCTGAGTTCTCAACTTGGCATTTAACTCTGATATTTCCACCTCCTTCCTTGCCATTAGTTCTTTGTGCTTTTCTTCATTTAGTTCAACTAAATAAAACAGAAACAAATTCATTCACGTAACAGTTCAAAGTTATGTGATTTCATTTTTTTATTTTACATTTACTTATTCAACATGTTTATTGCTCACCTAGGCATTATACTAAACACTCCATGCAAACTACACGTGTTGCATGTTTTCACTGAATTTCTACTTTAGGTAGGAGACAAACATTAATTGCAACTGTGATTGGGATGATACAGAAGAAACACAGCGACTTGCTGACAGCTTGGGAGAAAATTCTATTACTTGCATTTTCCATCATTGAAACAAAATATCCAACAAGAAGCAATTTAAGGGAAGAAAGTTTTATTTTGGTTCATGGTATGAGTAGATTCAAGCCCCCATGTGGACAAGACATAGCCACGGTGGCTCTGTGGTGCTGGGAGTTTGGAGTAGCTGCTTGGTCTCAGTGGACCAGGGAGCAGACACAAGTGGGGCTATACAAGTGGGACTATAAAACTCAAGGTTTACCACCCCAGTGACACATTTCCTCCAGGCAGGCCCTACCTCCTAAAGGTTCCGCAGTCTCTCAAAACAGCAGCAACTGGGGACCAAGGGTTCAAAAGAGTTAGCCTGTGAGTGACATTTCACACCCAAAAGATAAGAGAATTGTTAACCAAATTTGTTGGGTGAGCCTAAGATGGAAGGGGCCTTTCTCAGGATGTTATCTTTAAGGCAGAACTGCACATAAAAATCATTTTGCTAGGTACAGTTGTTACATCAAATGAGAGCTGATGAGAGAAATGCTAGCTTGTCTCAGGAGAAAGTAACAAGAGGTACATGGTAAGCCCTTACCCAGAGGTCGTTTTACATTGTGGTTTGAATGGGAAGTCTGGCTGCATAGCTTTATCATTTGTATGCATGTAGTGTCCTAGACTGTGCAAAGCACATCATTGTGAGGTGGTCTGAGTAAGAATGGTCTCCATAGGCATATATATATATATATGAAGGTGTAGCTTCCAGGGGATGGCTCTATACGAAACAATTAGGAAGGGTGGCCTTCTTAGAGGAAGTGTGTCACTTTGAAGTTTCAAAAGCCCTTGTCAAGCTTAGTCTCTCTGCCAAAGGATCCAGATACAGCTCTCAGCTGCTGATCTAGCTCCTACCTGCCAGTTGCCACGTGCCCAACCATGATCATAACGGACTAAAGTTCTGAAGCTCGAATGTGCTTACATTTTTATTTTATTTTTAAGTAAATGATTTTTAAGAATGTGAATTTTATTAATAAATCATATTTTAAAATTGTGTGTATAGAGTAGTTTTATGTATTTTCGATAAGGTATTGAATAGTATTTGAAATACAAAGGTATTTTAGATGAATAAATTATTTGTGCTCTTAAGCAAAAATAGCTTACAAAATAAGATCCACAGTGGTTGGGAAGGGACACAGTTTTGCATTCTTAGTTTAGAAAGTCTGAACTATTACACTTGACGGCAGACCTGTAAATCCTTGCTGTACTTTCCCAAATGATCAGGCCTCTTTCCTGATCAACATCACATCTCTATGCTTCGTCAAATGTCCTATTCTCTTACAGCTTTCTTATTCTTGCTAATAACACATCATCAAGGCTAGGAGCCTCAAGAAAATCTCTTATTTTAATAAGAACCAATCTGTTCACAAAATCCACCAATAAGAGACTTCTATTCACAACTACTCCATACTTAGTTTCAGACCCCATTTTCCCCATTTGGACTATATGTCTAGTCTCTCTACTGTCACTGCTACATCAAGATCACAAACCCACTGTTGTCATGTCAGTCAATCTAAATACAACTGTAGTCATGGCTATCACCTTCTCAGAAACCTTCACTCACTTCAGACTTTCTTACCCAGACAAAAGTGTCAAAGAATATATCCTTAAGCACTAGTCTTTCTCTTGCTGAATTGAAGAGACACAGAAACCTGCACATCAAATCCTATACTCCGCTGACCCTGTGCGGAGCCAGAGCAGTTAACACTCTCTCCCACTGAAGACCAACCCCACGGAGGGTGAAGGGGTGGGGGTGACAGCCTTGGGAACAGAAAAAAAGCAGCATACCCTAGCCTCCACATCTCTGAAACTCACATCCACTTTTGATTAACAACCAACATCTCCTGTTCGGATGGCTTCTGCCCTTGAAAGAAACAGAAGCCAATACCCTTGAAATGATAATAGCCCACTCTTAAGACTATGAAAAAGAGACAATTAAGTGTTCCCAAACAGCTGTGGCCAGTTGTAAAACTATACCAGCTTCTGATAGCACAAGTTATCTTTTCCAGGTCAGAAAGGTCCCTTTCCAACTGCATGGTTCTGTCCCCACTGTCTGAACAAAGGATATCAGGTTTGAAGGATGGCATTCCCTTACCCTTTCATGGAATGCCAAGGCTTGAAAACTCCATTTACATTTTTTCCTTATAATCCCCCTTCATTTAGACCTGGGGCTTCACTCTCTTTCCTGTTCCATCAGGAAGGTTGGTGGCCCAAGCACGAGCTTGAATAAAGACTCTCATGCGATTATAGCGGGTTGTGATTCCTAGTGGTCTCTTCGGGGTTTTTACAATCTGGGCACAACAGAATCTTTTTGTATAATATAAAGTAAAAGCAGGAAATAGGCAATCACGTCCTAATATGTCCAATGTCTTCCTCTCTGAGTATCTGTCTTGAGGCCTGTGGTGGTTTGAGTCAGTCAGACCCCACAGGCTCAGGTATTTGTACACTTTCCCCCAGTTGATGGTGCTGTTTGGGGTGCTAGCATAGTCTTGCAGCAGGAAGTACATCAGTGGCAGTGAAGTTCCAGTTCACTCTGCCTGCTTTGTGCTTGCAGATGAATACATGACTGATCTCTTGGCTTCTTGTTCTGGCCACCGGCTGCTATTATGGACATTACTATCCTTCTGAAGTCATAAGACAAATAAATTCTCCCTTTTATAAGTGGCCTTGGTCACGGTATTTTATCACAGTATAAAAAAAGTTACTACTAACTTACTAAGAACCTAACGTCAGAGAGTATGTGAAGATCCTAACCACATTGATATTTTGAGATTTGAACTTTGAACTAGAAAAGCAATTGAATGCTATAAGCAGAGCTTAATGGGCTGCCCTAGCAGAAACCTGGACGACAGGTAGTGCTAAGAATAGTGTGGACTGTAGAGGCCCTTGCTCATGAGGTTTAAGAGGGAAACAAGGACTTTATCAGCAGCAGATCTAGAGGCCATTCATGTGATATTTTGGCAAAGAAAATGGCTGTTTTCTACCTGTGCCCTGAGATGAAGGAAATTCCAAGACTATACAATGTTGGGTATATGGCATGGTTGCTACTGATTTCCCTTATGCAGATCTATTATGAAAAAGAGCAAGTGGAGGAAAAAAAGAACCAGAAAATAACAGTTTGGAGAGAAAAAGAACAAACACTAAGAAGTTTAATGTTACAGCCAAGGCAAGTGCTGAAAAGTCTGTAATTGTTAAGGAGATTAGAGGCCTCTTGTCAGTTAAGCTTTCAACTTGTAAAAGGATAAGGTCTCAGAGGAACTGGATTTTAAAAATCTACCTGGACTGAAGAGATTATTCACCAGTTAAGAGTGTTTCATCTTCTGGCACAGAACATGGGTTCAATTTCTAGAACCCACATAACAACTAACAACCATCTGTAATTCCAGTTCCACATATATATTATACAGGCATATATGTGTGCAAAACATCTATATAATGCTTTTAAAAATAATTTTAAGGAGCCGGGTGTGGTGGCACACGCCTTTAATCCCAGCACTCGGGAGGCAGAGGCAGGCCGATTTCTGAGTTCGAGGCCAGCCTGGTCTACAAAGTGAGTTCCAGGACAGCCAGGGCTACACAGAGAAACCCTGTCTCGAAAAACCAAAAAAAAAAAAATAATAATAATTTTAAAAAGCTGGTGCAAATGTGATTCGGGGTGAGAGTAGATCCTAAGCTGGCTCTTAGCTTAGTAGTGTTATCTACATGGTACTGGCTTGGAGGTGTGAATGCAAGTGAGGATGTGTTGGGATTCTTGTGTGGCTGTAGAGAGCCACTGCAGCCAGAGTGTGTGTGACAGAGTGGGAGGTCCTGCAGGACGGCTTGGAAAGGCCACTGCATAAAGCTGTGATGGTAGAAAATGCAGTCATTGTATATGGTTTCCACATACCTTTCGGTTACAGTGGAGACCCAGAGATGACGGAGATGCCAGAGCCATGAGACATCTGCCATAGAGAGCTCTATAGAGGGAGGAGAACCTGCCCAATACTCAATGCTACTCAAATACTACTCAGAAGTTAAGTATTTTCTCACACTCAAGACAATCTCTTAATTCTGACCATAAAAGTTTAAAAATGCTAGTTATATATTTCCAACACACAACGGCACAGAATATACTAAATGATAATATAATATATTATCATTTCAAAACCTAGGAATGGGAACATAGTGAGGAAACACTGGAACAAAGCCAGTCCAAAACCCAGGATGGCAGACTCCAAACCCTGTAACTCCATGTGCTGTGTCTGCAATTTTAGGGTGTTTTCTGAGCACTTAAACGTCTGCCTTATATGACCATATTTGAATTCACTTCCCAGGCCTTAATGTTTTTTGCAAACCATGTAGTTCTTTGTGGTTTCTGACTAAAAAGGAATATTGTGTGTCTTAGATGGATTTGTGCCGTTGTAAAGTTATTAGCTATAGTATAGTGATTTCATGTAAAGGTGACCTGACCTTCTGATTTTATCACAGGTGACAAATGTGCTTTCTAGAGCTGCAAGTTTTTACAACAGTGATTGAGAAGTTCCTAGAGATACTGAACTGGATTGTGTTCCCCTTAAGGAGACATTGAACTAAAGTTTTACAAGAATATTTACCTGTCTTAAAGATAATTTGTTTTAGAATTCTTTTCTAAAGATAAAAGGAACATTTTCTTCCTTCCTTTCTTCCTTACTTATAAAATAAACTAAAATTTTCATTTCAGTGTTCTTTATTGAAGGGCTTAAAAATATTATCTGGTAAGTTTTAGGTGATCTCATTCAAGATCACATTATAGCTTCTAAAATAAAGATAAAGATAAAAATAAAGCGCTTTTAATAGCAATACTAGCAATGTTTAAGAAGCTGTTGGTAGAATATATATTTGCAATAGTATTTTATTAATATACTTATAAATAATTGTTCACTGTGGAAATTTGTACTTGTTTAAAATAAAATATAAGCCATTTCTGTTGTTCAGAATATATTGACTTTATATGTATTTAGTTTACCCCATTAAATTACTACAATACTTAGCTTAAGGGTTAAAATAGTACTCAAAGGAACCACTGATTATTAATCTTTACAAAATTGAACTTTTTGGTGCATCTCATAAAAATTATTTGTAAATCAGTACCTTAGAAATTATTCTTTTTTTAAAAAAAAACTTGGTAAAAGGAATAATTAGGAAATTAAACAGAAAAAAGTTTTTGTACTATTCACAAAGTTAAAAATATTTATTTACATTTTAATTTTTTTTACAGCACCATATTAAACAAAAGAGCATCTCGTGCCTGGATTTCTTTACATATTTGCTTAATTTTGCCTTTTTGAGATAAGGACCAGATATACAGTCCTGGCTAGAATGGAGTTCACACTGTAGATCAGGGTGGCTTCCAGTGTGCAGTTCTCCTATTTCTGCCTCTCGAGTGCCAGTGTAGAGGCATGTGCCACCACATCAGGCTTCCTTCATTTACTGTAATGTTTCTAAGATGGTCACACTGAGGAAAACCAGTTGTCTGTTCCTTTTTATTGCTGTGGGTAGATGTTCTATGAATTGTAAAGCACTCGTACTAGTTAAGAATTTGTGATGACAACTCTGGGCTACTCTGAATAAAGCTGCTATAAAAATTCCGTCAGTCCTTCCTCTAACTCTTCCATTGGGGCCCCGTGCTCAGTCGGATGGTTGGCTGCAAGAATCTGCATCTGTATTGGTCAGGATCTGGCAGAGCCTCTCAGGAGACATCTATATCAGGCTCCTGTCAGCAAGCACTTCTTGGCATCAACAATAGTGTCTGAGTTTGGTGTATGCATATGGGATGGATCCCCAAGGACTGAAGGAGTTGAAGGGGTTTGCAACCCCATAGAAAGAAAAACAGTATCAACCAACCAGACCCCCCAGAGCTCCCAGGGACTAAACCACCAACCAGGATACACAAGGAGGGACTCATGGCTCCAGCTGCACATGTAGCAGAGGCCTTGTTGGGCATCAGTGGGAGGTGATGCCCTTGGTTCTGGGAAGGCTCAATGTCCCAGTGTAGGGGATTCTAGGGCAGGGAGGTGGAAGTGGGTGGGTGGGTTGGGAAGCACCCTCATAGAAGCAGGGGGAGGGAGGATGGAGTAGGGGGTTTGTGGAGGGGAAAGTGGGAAGGGGGATAACATTTGAAATGTAAATAAAATAACAAAAACAACAAACAAACAAAGACCCAAAAACCCAAACCGTTCAGGCAGCTCTTTGTGTGTTGTATGCTTTCATTTCTCTGGTAAATACCCCATGCGGCATTTTTGGGTCTTAGTGAAAATGTTATGTGGTGGTCATGGAAATGAACCTCTTAGATCACAGGAAAAAAATCAAAACGACTTTTATCTGTTTTAAAAGATTCAAAGCTATGTCTAATTATAGTCTAATTAATTTGAAATGTTGTATTACTCAGGTTAAACATCTTCTCTTATGCTTATTTTCTTCCTATATATCTTTGGAATAGTGTCTGTTCAATACTTTGCCATTTTCCTGTGGATTGATACATACTGCAGAGAGCTCTCCATTAGTTATGGTCCTCCTTCCTCTGCCTCACGGGCTGGGATTATAGGTGTAGTTACGTTTTATATACAATGTTCATAACAAGCCAACCTACTATTTATGTGTAATAAGAGCTGCTTTACTGAAGAAAATTAGTAAAGTTATATTCCATATTGTTAAGGATTCCATATTGTATTTAAATCTTTTATAATTAATTATATAAAGATGCTGTTTTCACATCAGGCAGAATCAAGCACTGTACTGGGTGGTTTTGTGGTCAACTTGACACAAGCTGGAGTTATCACGGAGAAAGGAGCTTCAGTTGAGCAAATGCCTCCATGAGCTGTGGGGCATTTTCTCAATTAGTGATCAAGTGGGGAAGGCTTGTGGGTGGTACCATCCCTGGGCTGGAAGTCTTGGGTTCTATAAGAAAGCAAGCTGAGCAAGCCAGGGGAAGCAAGCCAGTAAGGAACATCCCTCCATGGCCTCTGCACCAGCTCCTGCTTGAGTTCCACTCTTGACTTCCTTGGTGATGAACAGCAGCATGGAAGTGTAAGCTGAATAAACCCCTTCCTCCCCAACCTGCTTCTTGGATGTTTATGCTGGGATAGAAATCCTGCCTAAGACAAGCACAACCATGAAGAGAATTGAGAATGATTATATTTATGTTACATAAATATATAAAACAAATTGAAATGCATAAAGACAGTGTTCATTCAAGAATACTACTATTGGGAAAATAATATGTACCTTTAAATTGTCGTGCTATGTCTGAATTCAGTAAGTTAAAATTTTAAAATCACCTTTTCTCTGCATATCCTGATAAAGTTTGCTCATTTCGGTTTTGTGTTCCTCCTCTTTGATTTTCATTTCACTTATGAGTTTGGCAATATTATTCTTATATTCCTAGAAAGTAAAATATACCCACTTTCCATAAAATAGTTATGATTTTTGATAATTAGAAAGGCAAATATACCAGTTGACATTAATTTTTACATGTAACTATATCCAATACTTTTTATTTACTTCCAATTAATTTTTTAGTAGGCGCACACAAAATAACAAGCTTCATCATTCACACATGCATATCATTGTACCTTGCTCATGTGTGTTCTTCTCCTCCCACAACTGGTCCTTTCCCTTTGTCTTCTGCCAAAGAGACCTCTAGATTCTGCATCACACAGTGTGCTTTATTTGGTTTTTCTTCCTCTTTGTGGTTTCAATGTGGACTATCCTCTACAGGCTCAGGTGTTTGAATACCTACCTGGTCACCAGGTGGTGATGCTATTTTCAGAGGCTGTGGAAACTTTAGGAGGCAAGGCCTTACTGGAGGAAGTGAGTCACTGTGGATGAGCTTTGATATTTGATAGCCCGCCTCCATGTTCTGCTTAAAATCTGCTTCCTGACTATGGCTGCGGTGTGGCCAGCTGCCTCATGCTTTTGAGGCTGTGCTTCCTCCTCTGCTGTGATCTGATGTATCCCCTTAGACTGTAAGCCCTCTCTTCTCCCTCTCTTGAACTGTTCCTTGTCAGGTATTTAGCTGCTGCCACAAGAAAAGTAAACAATGCACTGCCCACTACCCTCTCTTGTTCTTCCTCCCCACTTTCTTTAGATGCCTTTGTCCTCCCCATCATACCACTTCTGGTGGTATGATCGTACCACTTCTCTCCTCTCTGTCTCTCTGTCTCTCTGTCTCTCTGTCTCTCTGTCTCTCTCTCTCACACACACACACACACACACACTCACACACAGACACACTCACTCACTCTCTCACATACTCACAAATCTATACACATACAGTCACATGCTTATATGCACTCACATACTCACACACTCACACATACACTCACATTCACACACATACACACTCTCACATATACTCATAAACTTATACACATACACTCACATACTTAAACACACATACACAGACACACTCACACACTTACACACATACATACACACTCACACACATACACTCTCACACACAGTTATACACATACACTCACACTTACACACACTTATACACATACACTCTCACACTTACATACACTCTCACACATACATTCACACACTTACAGACACACTCACACACTTACACATATACACATTCTTTCACACACATACACACATTCACACACTTACACACATACATACTCACACACTCACACACATACACTCTCACACACACAGTTATACACATACACTCACACTTACACACACTTATACACATACACTCTCACACTTACATACACTCTCACACATACATTCACACACTTACAGACACACTCACACACTTACACATATACACATTCACACATTCACACACATACACACACTCACATACTTACGCACACTCATACACACTCTCACACACTTACTCATCTCACACACTCACAGTGTGATTTGGAAAGGAGCAGGGAAGAATTAAGGAAGGAGGGGAAAAAGGCAGAGAAAGGGGTGGGGAAGAAGTATCTTAGAGACACTAAAGTAAAAGGCTAAATCCTCCAAATCACAGGTAGAATGCTTTTTCTTACTGGTAAAGATTACTCAGAAGTCCCAGGTTGGGCACTAGAACAGGCCAGTGTTTTCTCAAGAGCTCCTCATACAGGAACTTGTCAAGTTAAGAGAAGATCCTTCAAGCTAAGCCTGTACAGACTAAGCTTCAGTTTTGGAGATCTTTGATGTGTTGGCTTTTGGCTATGAGAAAAAGGTGATACAAACCTCCTCTCAGGGTAGAGGGATAGGGGTTGGCATTTAGTTTGTCTTTTGTATTTTTGAGGCACTGTTTTATATGTTCTGCAGTTGCTATCACTACACTGTTTCTGGCATTTAGTTTGTCTTTTGTATTTTTGAGGCACTGTGTTATATGTTCTGCAGTTGCTATCACTACACTGTTTCTGGCATTTAATTTGTCTTTTGTATTTTTGAGGCACTGTGTTATATGTTCTGCAGTTGCTATCACTACACTGTTTCTGGCATTTAGTTTGTCTTTTGTATTTTTGAGGCACTGTGTTATATGTTCTGCAGTTGCTATCACTACACTGTTTCTGAGGGAGAGAACAAAATGTAGCAGAGTTTCAATGGCCCTTGGGTGGAACTAATTTGTGCGCTACATAAAGTTTCCATTATTTGGATGGTACAAGGATTACCCAAATCACAAAGAATACAGACTCACTTCTTTTTTTAGTATAAGAATTAAATAAAACTATTAACCAGCAGAATATGCTCTGAAGTAAGTCTATTAGCACAACTGAAAACCATGTAGCAAAATATTTGCATCTCTTCTTGGTAAAAAGAAACTGTGTAAGTGATATTAGAACATTATGTTTTGTAAAAGAGACTAGGATTTGCAAAAGTTACTGTTCATTTATTAAAGATTTTTACATGTCTAACTATATTTAAGTTATTTTTAGTGATGTTTATTAAAACAACGTGCTTTTCCGTGAACAAATGCTTCTCAAGAGTTTCACCGAGCACAATAGCACATAACTCACCTGCTCATTAGATTTTAACTTCTCTTTCATAAAATCAACATTTCTTTTTAGTTGTTCATTTTCACCTGTATACAGATAATCAAGGAATATATTACTAAGCAGCAGTTAAAATTATCTCGGGGATATTTATAACATTTTTTTTCCCCGAGACAGGGTTTCTCTGTGTAGCCCTGGCTGTCCTGGAACTCACTCTGTAGACCATGCGTGACCTAATTAAGTATGCACCTAACACTGCCATAAACTGGAAATGTAGGAGCACAAGAAGTTACTGCTTCTCATAGACCTTACGAATGTCAGATGCAATAGCTGTATTAGATAAACCTTTTACGGTGCTGCTGTGCTTGAAATAATGTGAGAACATGATGGGGGAAACCTTGGTCATCTTGACACTGGGAAAGGTTAGGGTTAGGGCTAAGGTTAGGGTTCTAGGCATAGAGAATGAGGCAGCAGAGGTTGGGTTTGAGGGAATCACAACCAGAGGCCAGTGTGATGGGTTCCATTGTAATTCTAGCTCATGGGGCACAGAAGCAGGACTGCTGCAAGTTCTGGGCCGGTTTGGGCTAAATAATAAGTTTCAGGCCAGCTTACACTACAAAATAAGCCTCTGTATATAAACCCAAGGGACAGGTATGGAATGGCACGATGGTTCAGTGGACAAAAGCTACCACTTCCAAGCCTAAGGACTTGAGTTCAATTCTAGAACCCACAGGGTGGAAGGAGAAACTGACTTTTGCAAGTTGTCTTCTTTCTTACACACAAGCACCATGTGATATGTGCCCTGTCACCCAAGTTTCCCTCGAGTGAAAAACATACTAATAATAAAAAAATATTTTTAAACAAACAAAACAATATTCCCAGTGTTCTTTCTCCTATGGGCTGGAGACTAAACTTCTAATACATGGACCTTTGGGGCACATTTTATATTCAATCTGCAAGGGGCAACTTCGACCTTTGTGTAATGCTGCTATGAATATTAGTGTACAAAAACTTATGTCTCTGATTTTTATTGCTTTTTGTTCATATCTTGGGGTGGAATTTATGAATCAAATGGTAATTCTATGTTTCATTTTTCTGAGTAATCACCAGTTTGTGGTAATGCTACATTATATTCCTACCAGCAATACAAATATACCTTGTGTTTGGAGACAGGGTCTCTCACTGGTCTGGAGTTTCCAGGTAGGTCAGGCTAGTTGGCCCCTGGATGAGCCACAGTGATCCACCTGTTTCTGTCTCTCACCAGTGTTGGGTTTTGTAAGTTGGTACTGCCACATGTGGCTTTCTTTTACTTCTGCCCTCCCTTCCTCCTTTGCTCACTCCACACTCCCTTTTCCTTTCCTTTCCTTCCTTCCCCTTTCCCTTACTTATTTGAGACATGGTTTCTACAGCTTGTACTCACGTGAGCAAACTCACATTCAATCAATCATCTTTCCAGCATCCAAACCATGGTCTTAAGAATGATTTCTCTAACTTACCTTTCAAATTGTGTTGATATTGAACAGTCTGTTGTAGACCTTTTATCATAGTATGAAGAATAATACATTCTAAAACATAAGATACATTTGTTTGAAAATCTTGATAGAAAGAGCTGAAAGAAAATAATATTCAACTTAAAATTATGTGATCTTACTAAAGCAACCAGACATCTCAAGATGAATTACAATATATGGCATTAGGGCTACTATTGCTACAGTGAAACCTGGAGGCAAGAGTTGATGCAGATGCCATGGAGAAGTGCAGCTTACTGGCTTGCTCACAGGTGTCCATCAGCCCAGGCATGGCACCACCCATAATGAGCTGGGCCCTCCCCCACTAATCACCAATTAAGAAAACACCCTAGAAGCTTGCTTACAGCTTGATCTTCTAGAACCATTTTCTCAAATGAGTCTCTCTCCTTCTCTCAATCTCTCTCTCTCTCTCTCTCTCTAGTATTTTTATTGATTATGTTAGAATTTCACATCACTCACTCCATCATATTCATTTCGTAGTCCTTCCAAGTCCACTCCCCAACTTTATGACTTTCCCACCAGAAGAGGAAGAGGAGGAGGGGAAGGAGAAGGAACACAACTCCAGTATGGTCAAACTCCCAGTGGCCAGTCCCTTAAAGAAAACAGTCCTTTCCCACCTGCGCCACCACCAGAAGCCCTCGATTGTGAACACATACACTACAGCATCCTTATCACAACTTTTAACAGTGTTCTTTGATGCTTTCCCTTCTAGTCTACCTCTTCTTCCGGGGGTGTTGGTAGTGGAAGTAGGGGTTCATACTGACACCTTCTATGTCCCTCTTTCTTAACTGTGAGTTTGCAGTCATCGATGCAACTGCAAAAGTAGCTTCCTTTAACTTTAAAGCCAGCCAGGAGCACCAACCACAGACATTTACATGGTCTCCAGTGTCAGCATGTGCCACCAACCTCAGCATGGTCTTTAGTGATAGTATTATAGACCACAGGCATCAACATGGCTCTCTGCCCCAGCTTAAACTACAGACACCATCAGAGCCCTAAGTGGCATCACAGGCCAAGCACATAAATCCAGGGCAACATGAATCAAGGACACCAACATGGCTTCAGGTGACAACACAGACTACAGATATCAACACAGTCCCCTGATGCAGTAGGACCATGAAGCCAAACATGG
Organism: Mus caroli; assembly: GCF_978045245.1. NCBI lineage: Eukaryota > Metazoa > Chordata > Mammalia > Rodentia > Muridae > Mus > Mus caroli. The sequence goes on along the minus strand of NW_028227271.1, from coordinate 101,292,874 downwards.
TCTTTGTCAGCAGCATGAACCATGAATATCAACATGACCTGAGGTGACTGCACAGGTTACTCACATCAACATGGCCCTGCTGCAGCACAGCCCACATATACCATGGACATCTGCATGGTCCTCGGTGGTAACGGGTTTCTTTGTGTAGCTTTTCAGCCCTTTCTCTGTAGAGCAGGCTGGACTCAAACTCAGAGGTCTTCCTGCCTCTGCCATGGAATGCTGGGATTAAAGTAATGTACCACCCCCTCCCAGCAAGTTAACTCCTCCCTAAAGACTCTGTTTTGTGTCAACTTGATATAAAACTAGCCAGCACAAACAATAAGTACTTTATAATCACCCTTTATGTGAAATGAACCCCAACATTTCGTAATTACTTTCTAAGGCACCGTACAGTAAGAGATCTTCCCATGTGCCTTAGCAATGTCTTTCCTGGAAGCGACTCACATGTGGACATGTCTGGGAATCACAAAAAGTGTTTGCATGCAATGCTTCCAGGAATGCACACACTAAGAAGAGAGAGACAAGTCACAGTAAGGTTGTTCAAAGGTGGAGCGCCACAAAGGTGGAGGGCCACAGCTAGTGAGGAAGTATAAGGTGAGGCTTTTGTTACTGCTGAGCAGTTATGTTCTCCCAGGTTTGTAACTAAATCCTGGGCAAGAGGAGAGCTGTGAAAGGGTTAAAAACCCAAAACTGTGTTCCAAGGCATCAGCTATCTTGGTGCCAGCGTCTTCAAAACAATGCAAATATTTTCTTCAACCATGATGATTATTTTGCAAAAGTCCCAAGTCTCACAACTAGCACAAGGGACTACTGTTATGGTCTCTTCCCCTTCCCTGCTCTCCTGTCTGTCCCCTTAACAACTCACGCAGCTCTCCATCACCTTCTCTTCTCTTGATGCTGCTGCTTCCGACTATCAGAATGCTGGTTAAATTACATATGCTTGGTAGGCATTAGCTGATAACCTGCTTCACATGTTTCTGTGTTAGATGATGTAATAGGAGAGATGTGTCCTTTCAGTACTTCTCTTTATCGTAATGAACGTCACTTATTTGAAAGAATCTAGCAATTAGTGAAATAAGGTAGGTGAAGTTTCCTCAGTAATTAGCAAATGAAATTCACCTTGAAGCTCTTTGCATACTAGTTTTTTAAAAGTATTTTAAAAATTTGAACACAAGATGGCAGACTCACCACATTTTTCCCCACTAGAACTTAGGTAGCTAAGGAATTCATGAACTACAGTATCATTCAGTGATTTAAGCAAAAGCTTTTCATTATCTTTGCAAACTTTAATCTACATTATCCTTTTGTCCAGAATTCGTTATGCTGTCCTATTAAAAATTTCTCAATTATTAAGCTATTTTTAATAATTTAGTACACCAATATTGATTTTAGTGTAAATTTAGGATCTAGTATTAATTATGTTTGCTTATTAGTAATTATTTCACAGAGTAGTTTGAAATAATTAAATGCAATTAAAGCATCACTTCCAGCCTTGGACCTGAAATGTCTCCCAAAGGCTCCTGGACTAAAAGTTTGGTTCTTAGCTCATGGAGTCACTGGGAGATGGTAGAAACTTTAAGAGACAGAATCTAACAAGAAGTTACGTCTAAGAAGAAGTGTCCCACGATGGGAATCTGTGGGGCACTTACCTCATGATTAGAAAAATGAGAAGTTTACAAATGTAAAGCATAGTTTTCATCATATCATATCACATCACATCAAAGGTGCATGGTGGTAGGTATTAATTTTGATGTCATTGATCCTGTAGCTGAGGTAGAATTTACCCAGTTTGACACCATGTAATTTACATATTCCACCTTGTTCTGCTGTGTGCTTCCCTACAGAACAGGAATTACTTTATGAGTGTGCCTGGAGTCATGCTCCACCTGTCTGAGAACAAATTATCTACATAAGCCAGTTGGATTCTGCCACACTGGAGAGCTGTTTCTTACTTTATTACTTACTTATGAAAGCGAATTAAGGCTATTTTGTTGATGAAATCACTACAGCTTTGGTCATCGAGAGCTCTTTCAGTTATTTATGACAAGTTCTATTATTATGGGTTTATTTTTTCATTTCTTTCCCTTTTAAAAATATTTTTGAGATGAGAAAGTCTCTCTCTCTCTCTCTCTCTCTCTCTCTCTCTCTCTCTCTGTATTCATAGTTGTATTGAATTCACAATCCTCCTCCTTCAGTCTCCTGAGTGCTGGAATCCTGTAATGTCACACCATACCTGGCTATTTCTTCTGTTGGAGTACTGTCTTTCTTGTGACACTACAAGATACTTCTTCAGACTTATAGTATAAGTTTAATCCCAATCCTACATTAACCCAGTTCTTTTTATCAGAGAAAGGTATTAGAAGATAAGATCTAGGGACTGGATCATCCTATTAGGGCCTCTCAGAGACACAGCGAAGATTGTATATGCTCTTCACGGTCAGCCCTGAAAACACATATACATATTTTCTTATGACAACAATTAAAGAATAAAAGAGGCTAAGTATTTGAAAGCAAGCAAGCAGAGATATAGTGGAGGGCTTGGAGGAAGGAAAGGGGAGAGGAAATGATATTATAATCAAAGAAGAAGTACTAAATAAAAAAGAAAGTATATGCATATAGTTTTCTTTTCAATGTTTCCACATTTTACTGCTTTCTTTGGGAGTATGCATATGCCTGACATGTGTAAGTCAGAGGATAGTTTTGGGTAATTGATACTGTTTTACTGTGGATCTGTATGTGGATTCTGTGGATCAAATTCAGGCCATCAGACTTGGCTGCAGGTGCCTTTACCCACCGAGCCATGGTGTCAGCTCACAGCTTCAGTTATAACTCTTAAAACTGGTGACTCATCAGTTTATGAGGGAGGAGCTCTAGTTTTGCCTCACGTGGTTTTATAGATCTGTACTAGGCCTTCAAGTTGCCATTTCTTACATGGGTAGAACCTGATAGAAGACGTAACTTCCTTCAATCTGATTTTTTATTTTAAACCTATATTGGAGCTATACTATAGAGTGCTATGAGACAACACTCTGGAAAGTTCTATATGCACGTAAGGTAGGTTACAAACATGGGGTATAATGTCAGATACTGCAGTGAGCACCCTCCTTGACTATTATTTCTTTAGGCAGCAAAGAACTGACCTTCTTTCATTGAGGTTTCTTTTGCTTGCATTATTTTTAATAAGCTGCTAGTCTTTTCCAGCTGAATATCCAGAAGGTTGTTCTTTCCTGCGGTTTCTATCATTTTCTGTAGAAGAAATTGGGTATATGCTATCACAAAAATCAATGACACCATTTTGATTCTTCTGTTAAGAATATGAAGAGAAATGAGAACACAAACCATTTAACATCTGAAAGTCTAATAATTGAATTTGGGATATAATTTCAAATAAACCGTACTGTACTGAGCCTTCAATTTGTCATTTCTTACATGGGCAGCATCTAGTAGAAGACTCAACTTCCTTCATTCCAGGTTTTCATGTATTTTGGAGATACACTAAAAAGACTTCAGCAAGACAGCAGTCTGGAAAGTTCTATGTGCACTTATGGTTGGTTACACATGCAGGAGAATGTCAACCAGTGCAGTGAGCACCCTCATGAGATGGGTATGACTTTCTGATTTACTTTCTATTTTAAAAATAATACAGATGGTTTGGGAATGCAGGCCAGAGATAAATTGCTATGATAACATTCATGAATCCTCCTTAGATTTCAGTTCCAGAAACACACGCACACACACACACACACACACACACACACACACACACACACTCGAACACGTGCACATGTACACATTCACTCATGGGGAATGGCATGGTAAAATATTAATTCAGCCCGTTATAAACAAGAAAAAACTATGAGCTAACCTGAGCAAATTTCTTTCAATAATTCAACTTTTAGTCCCATGTCAATCCCAGGCATCTATCAAGCATAAGGGTGAATGGCTACTGTCAGCTCCTGTGGAGGCTGATGCAGGACGGTCTCCTGAGCCCTGGCGTTTGTCTAGCATGGACACTACAGTGAGCTTTTGTCTCAAAACCTAAACCAGCACAAACCAAAACCATCTCCTTGTATTTGTTTCCAGAGTACTCTGTGATGGCATGACTATGCTATTCACTCTGTTTTGCACTCAGCTGCTTTGCTTAGCATTATTATCTAGGAGGCGATGTCACAACCACAGATCTGCTGCACTGTTTTTACAGCTATTTTGAGTTTTATTTTTGAAGACACTATCAGGGAAAATTCGTTGTTTATAGTTTTTCTGTTACAGACAATAAATAAGCATTTGGAACCCGTCTCTGGTTTCTTTGTAAGCAGTATAATAAGCTTCCTTGAGTTCCTCAGGTTTATCAGTAATGTGTTTTCCATGCATCTATCCACTTCCCTATTTTAATCTTTAGCAACTCACATTGTATTACTGCATCTGTATTACCACTTATGTATCTAAGAGGTAAGATTCTAAACATCAGAACACCATATCAAATTTTAAAATGGACAATTATGTTTATTTAGGAAACTTGAGAATATGATAGTGTATTTTCAAATCTCTGGCTAAACATATGGCACTTCTTTCTCATATGAGTGCTTACCTCTTTTCCCTGGTGCTATATTAATCTCAAGACTAGAGATTTATTTGCCAAGTTTTAGGCAGAGAGTTGGAAAAGAGGATAGATAGAATACAGAAAAACTAAATACACCTATGTTTTATATTACAATTGATTATTATCGTAGAAGACTGAAAAACAAAATTTCTTCACTTTTCATTAAAACTATTTTGGAGTTTCTGGGGTTCTGCCATTTCCCCTTTAACATTGGCAAAATACATCAGTAATTGCTTCCTTGCCCCAGGAACATTTTTATATGTCAGTATGAATAAGGTAAAGTGAGAAAGGGCATTGTGCAGGAGTAGGTAGAAAGAATGCAAGAGCCAGAGGATGAGGTCAGGTGCTGTGCAACACTGTCTCCTGGGCAGGAATGGCTGTTCTACTCATGAACTCACAGGAGCCAAAGACTGGACAAGAACACGCCAGTCAACATTGCAGTGTGAGAGGGAAGGCCCGTGGGGCTCTGTCTCTAGTTGAGGAGGCTCCTGACCACTGACACAGGTGGGATGGGGAATCTCTTAGGAGGTGGGGATGGCTGCTGGTAGGTGGACCAGATTCTGGTGGATAACCTCACATCCCTATGCATGCAGGATACACCAGCTGCACTTAGGGAGCTAGAAGAAGAGGAAGAAGAGGAGGAGGAGGAAGAAGAGGAATAGGAAAAGGAGGAGGAGGAGAAAGAGGAAGAAAAGGTGGGGAGGAGTATTAGGGGAAGTACTGGGGTTAGGCCTCCATCCTCCACAGCATGTGTGTGGGGAATTTGGGTTGGATATGATCAAGAAACATTGTATAAATATATGAAATTGTCAAATAAATAGAATATTAAAGTTTAAAAATACAGGAAAGGGTTTAGCAAAATGTATTTTCATTATCCAAAGCTGGCTATTTTTTTAAAATTAAAAAGTATGCTTATTTAACAAAACAATACATTTTAGTATAATAACATACAGTGAGAAAAGAATAAGTATATTGGTGTTTTCAAATTCCTGGCATGCCATTCTTTGAGATTTTGGGACAATAAATCAGCATTCCTATGACTTCTCAGCCTTCACAGTGGCCACACTTTTATTATTAAGCTAACATAGTTAATATTCATGTTTAAAGACTAAACAAATAATAAAATACAAAATACAGCCTACATGAAATATCAAACATGAAAACACAACAAAATTTGGGTCTCCCAGTAAGAGCCTCTCATGGAATCAATTGTAGACACTGACCATTCTATTTTTAAGATTGAGACTTTTCCTTATTTTTATTTTATGTGTTTGTTCTGACTGCATCTAAGTGCACCATGAGTGTATAGTTCCCTTAGAGGCCAGAGGAGGGTTTGGCATCTTCGAAACCTTGAGTTACAGTTAGCTGTGAGCTGCCAAGTGGGATCCGGGAACTGAAGCCCGGTCTTCTGTTAGAGCAGCAGTGTTCTTAACCATTGAGCAATCTTTCCAGCACTAGTTCACTTTTATTTTTAAATGAATTTTCCTTTCTTCCCAGTTTCTCCTTGACAAAAATCTTTTTTGTTTCTCTATAGCCCTTTGCTCTCCTGTCTTCACATACCTTTTCTATCTGTGAGAAGTCATCTATAAGTTTGTCAAGATTTACATTATTGATCTTCTTCGTGCATCCTTCACTGTTTTGATCCATGCCTGAAATAATGAAGGATAGACAATACTAAGTAAGGAAGATGCCAAACATCACAACATTGGTCATAATTCAAACACTAAAATAATTGTCCTCTGAGCTCCATTTTACATGGAGAATGTTTGATATACTCAGAATTAGTTGCAGTTAAATGCATTCTTTTCTATATTCTTTTCTACCCTCACCCCTGCCAAATTTTCTGTAAACTTATCTAAAATTTGTGTGGTTATGTGGTATGTATATTATATTACAATATAATTATAAAATTATTTGTTTATATTTAATAAAATATAATGACTACATTATTAGATTTATTATAATCTATTATCTCAATTACACATAATATGTATATAATCAATATAATATATAATTATGATATATCATAATGATTATGTTGTCTTTGCCTTTCAGCAGCATTACTGGATTTAAAATCTGATATATTATCCAATTTGAGGTATAACTTTTAAAGGTAAGCATTCTCACTTAATATGCTAAACATGCTTGTTTAAGAGTTATCACACACATATTCTGTTAGTCTGCTTGTGTTTTATATTTTGTTTAGTAAATAAATGATACATAGAAAATAAAGTACTCACAAAATATTACTTTTTGTATGCTTTTGAGATTACATAAAAGCATACACATAAAGCTTCCGGGTGGATATGAGTAATGTTTAGTAACTGCTGAAATAAAGAGCAAGTTTCAATTCTAACTCTATGGAACCAATCATAAAAATGTTTCAGAATCCCAGAGGTGGATTCATCCACACAGGATGGGGAAACCGAATGTAGCCAGCATTTAAATGTGAGCATGTGAAGGTATCTTACTAGAATCAAGATTAATACAATATCAACGTGTGGAATACATGGCATTAGATTTTTCTCACATAAAAAAAGGTGGTGAAATACAGTTTTGAAACTCAGCTATTCTAGATTTGGGAATAAAGACCACAAGGCCATGTATTGGACATTAACTAGTCCAAAATAAATGGTATTCAAAATACTTTTTTTGTGGTCATATTCTTGTCAAACTGGACATTGCCTGACATTACTCTGTCAAGAAATTCCACTTTCTTCTTTTTATGTTACTTGACCATAGCAGCTTTTAATTGTTTTGAAATCTGAATTTTGGTTATGTACTTCCAGTTTAGTGAAACATTTGCAATTCTGTATTGCATATCAGTAAAATTATATTTCAAAAACCTCAGTAAAAACTTGTTCCTTGTGGTAGAAAAATAATCATAATACACAACCCCATAACAAAACAGTTTCATTCTTTGTTGAACAAAGTTAAAAAAAAAAACACTAATTGATATTGTTACTTAAACTAGAGGATAATCTGAAGTACTGAAGAATTTCCTTCTCTCCTTTTTAGTTCCTAACGTTTTAAATAATTTTAAAAAACGAATTCTTTCTTAGAACCAGATTCCTGAATCAAATGCATTTTAATTTGAGTCTGAATCTTCTCCAGCTGTTTTGCTTCATAGAATATATATATATATATATATACACATATATACCTTGTAACTAAAGCTAAGGATGTTGCTCAGTGGAAGCACATTTGCTTTCCAAGTGCCCCCCCTTCTCTCTCTCTCTGTGTATGTGTGTGTGTGTGTGTGGGGGGGGTGATGGGGGGGTAGTCTGGAACTCATGGAGATCGATCGTCCTGTCTCTGCCTCCTGAATGCTGGGATTGAAGGCATGCATTACCACCACCCGGTCATTTCTACATGTCTTAATTGCCCTCTTCTCCCAATTTCCTGGGTTCAGATTCTTTCAACGAATTTGGTTTTGCCTAGAGAAACTCCGCGACAAGTTAGTGATTCAGTGCTGAGTTCTCTACTTAGCACGTACTGATAATGACGTTCAAGGCTCAGTCTCCACCATGTCCACTGGCAAGCGATAGTTTCATTTCCTTCTTCAGCTCGGTGGCTGTTGACATGGGCATTCCAGGGCTTGCCTTCTCTCCAGCCCCACTCAGTTGGGCCCTGGCCAGTCCTTGTAGGTGCCAGGAGTGGGGCTCAGCTTGTTCCCTATTCTTTCTTCTGAGTTCTCCGAGGCTTTGCTCTCAGACCCCGAGGCTAAGGCCCACCATGGCGTTCCTCTGTCCTCTGGGGCCCAACAGACGCGCAGGGGGTGTGGGCGAGGGCCTCCGGTGTGAGAGGAGTGGGTAGGATAATACTGCAGGGATCCAGGACACTTCAAGGAGGTGTCAGGAAAAGAATCGATGGAAAACTGGGATTCGAATCTCCCGGGAAGAGTTTGGAACGTACCTGCTGCCAAGGCGTGACGTCCAGTCTCCTGCAAAGTCCTTCGGGTGTGGGTGGCTGGTCCGTTCCATATTGTAGTCCTCTTCCGGGTGGGAAGCAGGGTCCCCCACCTCTGGGTCCGCCGTTCTCCTGGCCGGTCAGCACCCTCTCCTAGAGGATACCTTAGAGCCCCACCAATTTACATCCTTCTAGGTGTTTTCATGGATTTCTTAGACCACAGAACAACACTCAGCCACTGCCAGACTAATCACTGATTTGGCATCTTAAGAATGAACCAGCTTTGCTTGATTTATATATCAGCACAAATAAATAAATAAGAACCCATATTCATTCCAGTGGTTTATAAGCCCTTTAAAGTACCAGATTCAATTATTAGATAGTTTCAAATGTCTATTCTCTTACTGATTTAGTGATTCAGGGCATGGACTATAATGTAAGTTCTACCAATGCCTTTGTCTTGGGCAACCTATTTTTTTTTGTGTGTGTGTGTGTCCCAGCTTTTTATCCATATAGTATCAATAAAAATTTCTACTCATTAAGGTTGTTCTACCAATTAAATGAATTTATCACTTAAAACATGATAAGGTTTCTTGCTTCAAGTGTTCAAAAATTATCATAATTTCCAGTGTTGTCCTTAGTAGCTGAAATGTATCTACTGTAAAGGTATTTGAATGAGAAATAAAAACTTAAATTTCATTAATTTGATTTTTTTTATAGAATTAATTTTTTCAGGCAGAGGAATGTAAACAGTAATAGGATTATTCATATTTCATTATTTGAAAGTTTAAGGTATAGCAAAGCATTAGAACTGAATCCAAGTGGAGAATTTGAGTCCCCACTGCGTGTTCAGGAAAGTTTTCTTTAGCATTGGTACCAACGCATAGATAGGTATATCAAAAACAAATTGATGAGGGAACTGGACGGTAGAGGGGTAAGAATTTCCTGGTATCATGGCTGATCCGAAAGGATTCAGAACCAGAAGAATCAGATTTTAATAAGGCTTGCAAAATTAGGTTTTAGTTGTTGCACCCAGAGATTGAGTTACCATTGTTTCTGGGGGGGGAAAAAGAAAAAAAAAGATGAGATTCTTTACATGTTCATCAGGAATACTGGTCTGTAATTTTCTTTCATTTGTTGTGTTTTTACATGGTTTGAGCATTAGAGAAATGCTGCTTCATAAAAGGAGTTGGTAATACTCTGCTTCTCTCTCTCTTTCTTTTTTTCCTTCCTTCTTCTTTCTTTCTTTATAACTTAAGAAGCATTGGTTGTATATTTTTTTTTCCTTTTTTGTGTGTGTCTTTGATGGGCTGGTTGAAGTTGTTGATCATTTCTTGGTTTAAATTTGATGATGCATGCCAATCTAGATGTGTCCAATTCCTTTTAGATTTTCTAACTGAATGGAGTACACATCTTTAAAGCATCCCTTTATAATATTCTGAATTTCTTTGGTGTCTATTGTAATGTTCCCCAATTCATGTCTAATACTGGTAATTTTGGATTCTCTCTCTCTCTCTCTCTCTCTCTCTCTCTCTCTCTCTCTCTCTCTTTCATTAATGGGGCTAAGGTTTTCTTGATCTTATTTAACTTTTCAAGGCACCAACTCTTACATTTATATGTATATATGTCATTTAAATGGACTTACATGACTTGGATGTTCCCCTCAAGAGGCAGAATAACAAAAACCCAACTGTCAAACCTGTGAAACTTCCCTTCTAGTTGTGGGTCAAGGGAGCCTTCTGTTGATTGAGGTACAGGTATTTGTGGGCTGTTGATATAGATGCTGGTACCCATACTCTTGATTGAGAAGCAAGTGCTCTTAACCACCAAGCCATCTGTCCATCCCCTGCATCCAGTTTTGATATCAGGTTAATGCTGGTTTCATAGGATTAGTTTGTGATTTTTGTTCTCCTTTCCATTTTTTTTGATATTGTATGAGGAATATTGATTGGTGTTACCTCATCTTTACAAGTTTGTGGAACCCGGGAGTGACTCCTTTTAGTGCAACATGCTTTTCTTTGTTGAGAGACATACCAGTTCAATATCATAGATTATTTTCGATCTGCTTTTATTCTTTATAACCTTTATAACCTTGATTTAATTTTGGTAGGTCAAATCAGACCTCAGTCATTTGAGGTTCAGCCTGTGGGTGTCTTTATCAGTTGTGTTTCTTAGTAAAAACAGACAATTGAATCTAGTAATATTTTTTAATCCAGTCACTCAGTGTGTGTCTCTTTACTGATAAGTTGAAGCCACGTACACTTAAGATTTTAATAGATATTTAATGATCTCTGTATTTGTTTGTTCTTTTTATGATTGTTATATTATTATTACTTTTCTTTCCCAAGCTAGTATGAAGAGGTTTTTTTTTTTTTTTTTTTTTTTTTTTTTGGTTTACTGTGTTGAATGTATTGTATTTCTCTTCTTTTTTTTAAGTCAAATAATTTATTAGCACATAACAATCCTCCAGAAAAATACTGCTTTGTGATCTGCTGGGAAGGAGCAAGGCAGTGCTCCAGTGTGCACTTGTAAACCCCAGCTCATGTGGGTGGGGCAGCCCTGCTACTCATTTTCAACACTGAAGCTCAAGTGATTCATTCCATGGTTGAATGTATTGTCTTTCTTTATACTTCTCCTTAACTAATAGAATCTCATGAAATATATTCTTTCCCATGGCAAGTGTGTCTTTATTTCTCCTCTGCATATAATTTTGCTTTGAGTATTTCCTCTAGTATTTTGTTGTTGACTCATCTCTCCATCCCTTTCTCTCTTCTAAAAGAATTTTAAGAGTTTTAAATTATGTGTATATGCATCTGTTTATGGGTATATGCACATGTCTTTAAATTTCAAGCAATTGTTTTTTAATTTCATTAGCACTGTGAACCATTTGAGAAGATTTTCCTCCATCAAATCATATTTAGTTTGACTTGTTCCTAAAAATTCAGCCAACTATAGGTCCTGGGTCTTTTACCATGACTTAGTCAGTTAGTTGATTAACAAAGTAAATCATTTACATTTTCTGAAATTTGGTTTCCTCTTCTATAAAGATTAAAATTTATATCTGACTTGATTACAACTGATTTGTTTGGGTAAAATGATATAGATGAGCATACTTCATGAAATCAGAACTGTCTATAAGGTTGGCTATATGCTGCCTTATAAAAGAGAACAATATGTATCTTTCTTCTTCTTCAGATATTTGTATATTGCTCCATTGGGAAAGACATATTGAATACATTTTCCTGATAAGGTATTTCATGTCTTTATAATGCTGCTGACATCTCTTAATACCCACAGAGCAATCATATAGACATTATTAAAGGCATCAATAGAAAATTGCATTCTTTGTGTTCCTTTAAAGTTAGTTTCCTGGGACTGTTATGTAAAAACCTATTAAATTTGAAGCTCTTGCTGGGTGATTTTTTTTTAACTTAATAGGTAGGAGTGAGGAGTGAATGATTTCTGTTCAGGCAATAACAGATCAACATCATTCTGCAATTTCACTGTGAATATATTTCTTCTATAAAGAGCTACATACACATTTCCCAATATTGTAAGCTTCAGATTAAAAAAAAAGCCAGATGTCCTGAGTACAGACAGGAATTTATCTATGTTGACAAATCTGTGCTAGTCATCTTCCCATCGCCTTTGGGCTAAAAGAGTAGGCATTCTAGTCTGTTCCAGCCAAACAATGCAGAGGAGATAATGAATACTCTTAAACCTTTAGGAAAGTGTCATTCCATATGTGCTCAGTAATATACTTGAGACAAGATAAGAAGACTCTTGGGTTACTTGAATCACACAGCTGCTTTGCACTTTTTAAGGAAAATTAATGCGAACACATAAAAGTGCTTCATCAAACTGACACTCCTCTGAAATCCACGGTTTCGTTTTTGTACCAGGGATGTTATTCTTTTTTAAGAAAAGTTTTTTGAAGTGTCAATAATAAACACAATAGTGTATATGTCACCAGTGCAGACATATCTAGTTTATGGCTCTTGTCTCTTTTGCTTTATGAATTCCAAGCTTATAGTGCCCACTGTCAGACAAGTTTAGTTTTAGTTTTTCAAAAGTATATGCTCCATTTAGGTCTCTGTGCCACATCTTGGTAATTCTCCTATTATAATTTTTTATTACTATCCTACCTGTTATGATGATTTGTGATTAGCAATATTTGATAACACTATTTGATATCATAATTGTCTCAGGATGCCGTGAGCTATGTCCATACTGGACAGCAAACAGAACTGTAGAATACTTTGTGTGCCAACAGCTGTACTGAGTGACATACCCCCTACTCTCTCCTTTTCCTTTTGGCCACCTTATTCTCTAAGAAGCAATTGAAATTGGGCCAGTGACATACTTTGCCTTATTTAAAAGACTAAGAAGCAAAAGGCTGGCAAGCAAGGAAGTTAAGTCAATTAGTAATTCTTCAGTGGCTTCTACCGATCCAAGTGAAAGGAATAAATGTGTCTTTCTCACTTTAAATCAAAACCAGAGTGGTGTTGCTTAGTGAGGAAGGAATGTTAAAAGATAAGACAGGCTAAAAGCCTTCCTTTTTGTTTAACTTCTTTGGGTCTGTGGGAGGCATCATGGATATTCTGTACTTTATGGTCAATATGACTTATAAGTGAGTATATACCATGCATGTCCTTTTGGGTCTGAGTCCTCATTCTGGATGATGTTTTCTAGATCCATCCATTTGCCTGCAAAATTCATGATGTCCTTGTTTTTAATAGTTGAATAGTATTTCAGTGTCTAAATGACCACATTTTCTGTATCCATTCTTTGGTTGAAGGACATCTAGTTTGCTTCCAGGTTCTGTCTATTATGAATAAAGATGCCATGAACATAGTGGAGCATGTGTCCTTAGGAGCATCTTTTGACTATACACCCAGGAGTTATATAGCTGGTTCTTCTAGTAGAAGTATTTCCAATTTTCTGAGAAACCACCAGATTGATTTCCAGAGTGGTTGTACAAGTTTGCAATCCTCAGCAACAGAGGAGCATTCCCCTTCCTCCACATCCTAGCCAGCATGTGCTAGAATCTTAGACATTCTGATTGGTATAAGGTGGAATCTCAGAGTCATTTTGATTTGCATTTCCCTGATGACTAAGGATGCTGAACTTTTCTTTTTTAAGTGCTTCTCTGCCATTTGAGATTCCTCTGTCAAGAGTTCTCTGTTTAACCCTGTATCCCATTTTTAATTGGGTTATTTGGTTTGTTGGAGTCTAAGTACAAGAAGAAAGGTCCAAACAAGGATGCTTGAATCTCACTTAGAAGGGAGAATAAAATAGTCATAGGAGGCAGATGAAGAGAGAGAACTGGATGAGAGAGGGCATGGGGGATCAGGATCAGGTATGGGGACAAACAGGAGAGAGGGCCAGGAGAATGAATGGAAATCTGCAAATGATGAGGGTGGGGGTGGGTAAGGGGAATCTCTAGGAAGTCCCAGAGACCTGGGATGGGGGAATGCTCCCAGGAGTCAAGTTGAGTGACCTTAGCTAAGATGCCTAACAGTGGGGACATGGAACCTGAAGAGGCCACCTCCTATATCCAGGCAGGTCCCACAGTAGAGGGATAAGAACACCAACCCACCCACAAAACTTTGCACCCCAAATTTGCTCTGTCTAAAAGAAATGCAGGAATGAAAACAGGGCTGAGACTGAGAGAATGGCCAACCAATAACCAGCACAACTTTGAGACCCATCCCAAGGGCAAGCATCAATCCCTGACACTATTAACGATACTGTTATGCTTGCAGATAGGAGCCTAGCACAACTGTCTTGACTGAAATGGATACAGATACTCACAGCCAAACATAGGATCGAAGTTGGGAACCTTTATGGAAGAGTTGGGGGAAAGGGCTGAAGGTCCTGAAGGGGACAGAAACTCCACAGGAAGATCAACAGGGTCAACCTGGACCCCTGGGAGCTCTCTGACTGAGCCACTAACCAAAGAGCTTACATGGGCTGAACAGAATCCCCTAGCACATATGTAGCAGATGTGCAACTCAGTCTCCTAAGGGTCCCCCAACAACTGGAGTTGGGGTTGTCCCTAAAGCCTATTTCTGGAATCTCTTACCCAACAGGGCTACCTTGTCTGGCCTCAGTGGGAGAAGATGATGAGTCTAACCTTGTAGAGACTTAATGTACCAGGGTGGGGGTATCCCCTGGGTGGGATCCCCTCTCACTGGAGATAGGGAGGGGGAAAGGAGGGATGACTGGAAGGAGGGGCAGCATTTGAAATGTACAAAAACAAAAGACTAGAAGCTTGCTATTTGGCATCAAATGTTTGTCCCAAGCTGTAGGTGTGAAGGGAGTGCTTGCACTGATTTGCAGTGCTTAGGTAGAATAGAGTCCTAGCAGTTGTGGGGGGACAGCTTCCTTGAAGTGGGGAATAGTGGGAAGACATTGACATTTCAGAGTGAACATATAGAACCATGTAAATATTCTATATGGCTGAGAACATGAAATAGTCTTTTTGTTGTTTCAGAAAAAGCATGAGCGCTATGCACAGAAGATCAAACCAGCCACAATATTCTCTTGGAGGCAAAGTCTAGTGCAGATGTGGAGCCTAACTCTCTTTGATTCTTTGAAGGAAGAGGGTGGTGAGGAAGCTACAGAAGGAAAACATGAAGCACATCAGAGGTGTTTATGAAGCTTGATGAGAAGGAACCATCTTTAACATGAGTGTATAAGCAGCAAGTGTGAGCACAGAAAATAGAGCAAGCCATTTAGAAGATCCCAGATAGCCGTATATGAAGGTGGCTATATTAAATGTACACAAGACTGCTCTATTCAGAAAAGACAAAACTCATGCCTTTAATAGGTACTGAAAAGGAATCAGTGTTTACCTTCACAGCATCAAAAGGCAACATGACTGTTTTGTTAGAGGCAATGTAGCTTGTTGCTTCAATTCTAAGACAATATTTATTTAGTATTATGAAGGTTCTTTTAGAATCATACTAAATTTGCACTTTTTTAGTTTATAAATGGAACAGTAAACTGTAGATGCTACATGTGTTTACAACATGGTTTATTAAATATTATAAGCTCACTGTGGAGAATTGTTGACCAGAATTTTTTTAAAATATTTTGCTGTAATGCAGAAACTTTAAAGAAAGATTTTTTTGTGTGTGTATGAATATTTTGCTCATATGTATGTCTGTGCTCCATGTGTGTTCAGTGCCCACAGAATCCCAGTAGGTCCCAGGCATTAGATTCCCTGGACCTGTGGTTACACACAGTTGTTAGCTGACATGTGGGTGCTGGGTATCCATTGTGGGTCTTCTGAAAGAGCAGCCAGGGCTTGTAAGGACACAATTGCCTTTCTTGCCTCCTGTAGAAAAACTTTTAAATTTTGTGTAGTTTCATCACTCGGTACATGGGGCTAATTCCTTTGTTTTGAAGTTCTATTCAGAAAGTTTTAACCAATCTCAATATCTTAACATATATTCCTTATGTTTTTCTATAGCAGTTTTTGAGGATTTCATGCACAAGTACTGTATTTATATTATTCCACCACCACACATCCACTCTCTTTTAATTTCAGTGATTTCCAACTTTGACTTTTATTGTTTAAGAAATATATTTTAGAAAGCAAGAGATAGTGGCCATAGATAAGATTTCTCTGGTCAAAGTGGGCAATGTAAACTGAGACCTTCAGGAAAGCATTTATAATCTAGACTCAATTAACATTTATGATTCATGGATTAATGGCATAATTTTGCAATTAATGCAAAATTGATAGGAATTTGAAGGAAGTTGTCTCCAATTTTCACAGGAGCCTTCGAAGGGCTCAAGAATTCAATGGAGGAAGAACTTACAGACGTGGTAAAACATCTGAGAGCTAGAAAGAGAAGTTGAGTTTGAAGATGTGAGCGAGTTGTTATAAACGCATGGTAAAATTTTAATGGATGTGGAGTTGCTTATGGGTAGGAAAGCAAAGTTCTTGTAATGGTCACCAGGGGAGGAAAGAGTCAGTTTTCTTCAGGGTTGTGGCTGTCTCATTGGCTGCCCATGTTCCTATGGATGACACTGTATACAAAATAGCACTAAGTGAACTTTGTTGGTCTAAGATGAGTACATCTTAGAAGGGGAAAAATGTCTTGGGATATATGGGAAACTTAGATGGGCAGGGAGTGGATTGGACAAAAATATGTTATGTGCATCTGAAATTCTCAAACAAAAAAAGAATTCAGGAAGAAAGTTCTCTCTTGAGCTGCCACCCTTCTCCTCACAGTGTTATATAAAAACAACAGGTTCAACATATAACACAAAGTCACTCACAAGACAATGGTATAGTTAAAGAGAACTAATTCCAACTTGAAAGAAGTTCTGTGGTAAAGGTCTAGCAAGGACTGTTGGAGGTGAAGGGGTTTGCCACCTCATAGGAAGAACAATATCAACCAACCAGACCCCCCAAAGCTCCCAGGGACTAAACCACCAACCAAAGAGTACAGAGGGGCTACCCATGAGTCCAGCTGGATATGTAACAGAGGGTTGCCTCATCTGGCATCACTTAGAAGGGAGCCCCTTGGTCCTGTGGAGTCTTGATGACCCAGGATAGGGGAAAGCTTGGCCACTGAGGCAGGAGTCGGGGGGGGGGGATGCTGGAGTGGGGGAGGAGAGGATAGGGGGCTTGTGGAGGGAAACTGGGAATGGGGATAACATTTGAAATGTAAATAAATAAAGTACCCAATTTAAAACACAAGAACAATGTTCTGTGGGTAAAATCCTATCAGAGCATATCACACACCACAGAGATATGTATGAAAAGTTTACTGTTACCTTGATTCCACTAACTGCCACAGACACCCCAACTTTTATCAACCACTACTCTGATCTATCAGTAGTCATCAGCATGAAGGCAGGACACCCCACCAGAAGAAAGGTATGATTTACCGAAGGCTAGATGATAATGAAACAAAGTCTTTTTAAAGTGTATACATTTTAAAGAAATAATGCTCTTGCCCACTCAATAGATCAGTGTATAGTATCAATAACTTGTCATATGCACTGGGAAGCCCCCCCCAAATTGTGTTATTTCCTTTATTGTAATATTCACTTTTTAAAGTGGAATTGAACCATCACATCTTTGAACTATGGGATATATTTCATCATTAAATACACTGGAAAATAAGGTGTCAACTTTAGTTTTTAATGTTTCAAAATCTAAAACTGTGTCATGACTGCCTCAGAGAGGAGTATGATTTAAAGTATATTTGCCTTAAAATTATTCATTTCAAAACATTTTAGGATCAGGCATTCCCAAGAAATGTATTTAACTCACCCTACCCTAAAAGGCTACTAGGCCAGACAAAGGGCAAAGAATGAGAAATTGTTGGAGGGAATCAGAGAACTGATTACTCATGTCTGGAGGCATTTGAACTGAGCCTTGATTGAAGAAAGCATTTTGATACACAGGTTTGATGTGTGGGAGGGTTTCTTGTTGAGAAAGTGCCAGGAGCAAGAACACAGAGCTAGGAAGTCAGAAACATTGCTTAGGAAATGGCAAGTGTTTTCAAATACATCTATGGGGAAATCTTTAAGCTCAGACAAGTCGCCAGATGGTCACAAAACAAACCAGGTCCCAGTGTTTTCAGTGGGACATAGGAAAGTAGCAACAAGCTTTCTGCTTCAGAGTCATAATTTTGGCAACAGTCCAGCTAGCAGCTGTTCAGCAGGGATTTTTTAATCTCTCTTCCTTCCCCAAGTGACAGCTTATTTTCCAGGGGGAAAAGTGTCAGGGGTGATGAAGGGTTCTCCCTGGCCTAGAAGCTTTTACTTCAGTGTGTTAATAACTCTGTTTATAATTCTGTAAGCACCACCTCCAACATCCCCATAGAGTCAGTGCTCACCCACAAGAGTCGTACTCAAGTCTAAAGTCTAGCGTATCTCTAGATTTTATAGTTTCAGTCCATTCACACTCAACTTACCTGGGAGGAATCATTTTAACCATAAGGGGTTTTACCCATATAACAAGGTAAACACAATATACCTATTAGTTTTCCAAAGAAAGTGATGTTATCAAAGGTCAAATTCTTATTTGTAAATGGTGCCCTTTATACCCAGCTCATAAATATAAAACTGGCAAAGGCAACTGAGGACATATTATGTAAGAACTTGGATTTTAAACAAGAGTTTAGCTTGAAACCATCTCTAGCTTTTATGCTTGTGATTTCTTTCCCGTTTTCTTTTTTCTGTTGAGATGTAGGTCTGGCTGTCCTGAAACTCACCTTGTAGAACAGGCTGACCTTGAACTCACAGAGATCTCCCTGCCTCTGTCTCCTGTGTGCTGGGATTAAAGGTGTGTGCCACTACACCACCCAGCTTTGATTGTGATTTCTTACTCAAATAAATTTACTGTCAAACTATTTTTTCTATATAAAAACATGTAAATATTTTCTCTTAGTATACATCTTGGTAGAGAGAACCATCACAATATTTAAGAACAGACAGATACACATAATCACGAGTCACCAATCTTCTGAAATAGACAAGGTCCTCTTCAGAAGATTGGGTCTTGTCTAGCACCGGTAGGCAATCGATATCAGGTGCTTGAAGTAGACAGGGTTTCTCTGTAGCCCTGGCTGTCCTGGAACTCACTCTGTAGACTAGGCTGGCCTTGAACTCAGAAATCCACCTGCCTCTGCTTCCCAAGTGCTGGGATTAAAGGTGTGCACAACTACTGCCCAGCTTTTTGGTTTTTTTTTTTTGTTTTTTTTTTAATTGAATGTAGTCACCAAGTATTGGCAGCTTAGGAAACTGGCTGAAACAGTAAATAGCTGTCCAGTGGCTGGGTAATTCAAATGTCAGCCTTCTACCTCCTAGGCCTTAATGCATGCCTGAGAGCATGTAATTCACCACTTGAAACCTGAAGTAAGAATCTAAGCCTCTCCATCTCGAGCTGAGCCACACAACCTGCCTAACCAACCTTCCTCCCAGGAGGAAGAAACTTACTTATGGCTTGAATAGGAAATATCTTTCAGAGGTTCCCGTGTTTGAAGACCTGGTGTCAAGCCCGTGGTTCTGTTTTAGGAGTTGTGGAACCTTTGGGTCTAGGGATATAACTGACAAAGCCAGGTAGCTGGGGGTAGGAACTGAAAGTCATATTTGCCTTTAGTTCTAGCTGGAGCTTTCTGTCTCCTTATCCTCCAAGATGTGGACAAGTCATGTTGCAAGTCCCCAGTGTTACAAGCCAGGCCACTCCAGGTGCCCTGCCTTTCCCACCCTCTAAACTGGGAACCATGACAAACCTCTTGTCCCTAAGTTGCTTATTCAGGCAATGAGAAAAGCAACTAGTGTAGAGACTCATCATCAGCCTCCTATGATGACGAGTCATCAGAATGAAGAACTCTGTCAGTACATAAGCCCAGGGAGAACCACTCTTCCCAATGGCAGATACCACACTCAAGCTAGTAATGTAGTTTAGAGACAACGCTCCTCTTTCCATTTCCCACAACTCCCCATCAACTTGGATACACCATTTAACTTTTAGGATGTGTTCAAAGCATCTGTAAGTCTCTGTCCACATGAGTGTTATCCTAAGGAGAAGGCACAGTCCATAAAAGAAAAAGACTATCTTAACCACACCCTGCCCCTCTGCCGCTTTGTGATCCACAATCCACTATTCACTGATGTATTTAAATGAACTCAGCTAAGTCCTTTACAGTATGTTAGTCTCAGTACATTGTCTAGGTAATTGTGCTTCAAGGCTATTAGAAACACAGGATCAGAAATCCAAGAAAATAAATTTATTGAACTTTGAAGGGAAAAATCCACAGACATAAAAGAAAGTTAAATATAGACTGCAGAACACAACTAGTTAAACGGTGAATAACGGCTTGTGTGGCCAGCAAAGTACCAAAAAATGACATTCTGGGACTGATTGAGGTATTTAGCTATTTTTGGCTATAGAAACGTGGTCAGCCTATGGTGAAATGGTAATATAGTTCATCAAAACACACATCTTTAAGCTGAATAGATTCTAAGTTGATGATACTTCATATGAACTAAATCATGTAGCCATTGGAGAAACCATAGCAGCAAGGTAGCAGAAAAACCTATTAAAATCTATTACAAAGTAACAAGGCAAACCAACCTTAAACACTCAAGGCTGGCTTTTCACTGTCTCTCCTGCATGAGAGAGATTTCAAAATCACTAAACATTAAGCTTGCTTCCCCACAAAGGTCTTGGCAAAGTGGTAAATACCATTAAAACTTAAAGGTAATTGTAAAGTTTCAGGCATCTAAAAAATACTTAAATGAGATGTATTCTTCAGTCAGCTGAGAGTCCTCTTTCTCCCATAAATTCTTTTGGGGGGGTGCTAACCCAAAGAAATATGTTTATGTTATTACAGAATGAAAAAGCGATTTTTATATTGTATGTTTTTCTACCTAATTTGAGATCGGTTGTCCTGGGAGGTAAGTAAGAAACATAGGAATACTGCTTACCACTTAAAATTCATCTTAGCAAAGGTTTGATGGTGAGCTTTCTGTTACCTGTTTAATTACTTCCGAGTTGTGCTTTGTGAGTGGGAAGTCATTTATTCTGTCCCTTCTCCCTGAATTAAAAGTTTGTGTCTGTCTGTGAAACAAAGATCTAGGTCTTTAATTTCCTATCCTATTATCTGCTGACTTTACCCCATCTGGATACTGGATTTCACACATGTGAGACTTTTCCTTGTACACACTAATTCTTAGGTTACTATAAAAACCAAGCTGGGTTTGACAGACTGCACTGTGGAGATGTGAGAGCCCCCCCTCCTCCCAATCCTCGGGCTCTCACTTCTTGTGTTCCTGAAGCTCTTCTGCATCCTAGCCAATCACACCACATCACTTCTACTTCTCTTACATGTAGCCGTGTGGCTTGAACAGAAATTTGTTGAAGAAAGCACTTCTTCCATTATTATAATTTCTGTTTACTGTTTGGTGTATGATACGTTGATCCAACATTAAAAAAAATAAAGTTTTCAAAATGAAAAAATATTCGTTTACAAATTTAAAATGGGTTTGTTCTAATAATGCAGGTTATTAGACATTTTTAGAGTTAAGAAGTTTTGGAAGTTATAAAAGGGCTTTGTAAAAATCTAACTTGTTTAGTTTTCTTTAGGTTCATTGACCAAAACATTAAACCCCCTTTACATTGTAGCTGCTACATCCTTAGATGGATTGCTGTGAACTACAACATATGTGTAGCATATTATAAAGTACTCATGCTTAAAGTGTAAATTATTAAAAATATCTTTATCAATTTCATGTCAAAATAAATGTTTTGCATATCCAAACTAGTTTTACCTTCTCACCTAGAGTTTTAGTTCCCAGTTATTTAAAAAAGAAAAAAAAATCAGCCTGTGCTATAATCTGCATTCAATTTCCTGAACTGCAAAAGCCACCTGATTGTTTTGCTTTTTCAAAAAGCATGATCTACATACATGAAAAATGTAGCTATTTAATGCTTAGTATCACAAAATTAAGACCCACAGTACAGACAATCACTGCCACTATACAATCTTAAAGACAATTCATTAAAATATTTATAATTCACAATGGGAGCATTTATCTGATTACGAATTCTTGATTTTCCACTTTATGATATTTTGACATTTCCAAAGAAAGTATTTTAGAATCCATATCCACTCTCATGCTCTCCCAACACAGATTTAAAACATAGTTTTGGTTTAAGCGTTCGTGTCCAGCCTTTTCCTTGCCATTAAAGATAGGAAAGGCTACTGCATGATTTTGTTCAGTTGGTCTGTGCTCACATAGCCACACGAGGAGGGAAAATTCTTTTTGTCAGGCAAAGGCAACGCAGTCGCATTGAGTATAAGGCCCCTTGGAGACTGCACGGTGTGAACCGTGGTGTAGTCTGGGACAGACATCTCAGCATCTGGAGCAGTATCTGCTGTCTCAGACATCCGGGCAGTAGTGGTAAGGCTTTCTGTGGTGATGTAAATGTCCTCTTGGTTAAAGCTTGGTTTTATACAAGATGTGGCTTCCATGTGAGGGGCCACAGCGATGCACTTTTTGGCATCTGACTCACAAAAGTAGGCACTGTTCATGCTGTAATTTTCTTGGCAGAGCGTGGCCACCTCCGGCTGGGTATTGCCTTGGGCTATCCCTGCCTTAATCTTTTGGCCTGGGGAAAGGACTACACCACCTGCTGGTGTAATGTCGCTTACTTGGGCATAAAAGTCAATGTTTGCCAGAGATGTGGGATTACTCATCAGTGTAGAGGCAAGTTGGTGGGTTGACTCAGTTTCACTGCTCAAAAGTGGCTGTGGCTTGTCTTCTACTGTCTGGGTAATGGAGGGATGCAGAGAGCCAAGGGAAGCATCATAAGGCAAGTTCTTCAGATTCTTCTGGTCAAGGCACAAGAGATCAGCTTCCGTGTTTAACTTCTGTGACTGAGCAAACTTCAAGGTACCATCACACATATCACTGGTATGGAAATCAGTATCCAAAATGTCAGGGTCGTAACAGCTGGTACGCCCAGAATCATCATCTTTTGCTCCAAGGATACCAGCTGATTTCTCATGGTCATCGCTTAGAAGTCTGTCTGTGTCGGACCCTTCAGTCTTCTCATCCACATCTGCATCATCAAGATCTAGCTCAATGAACTCCACCCAGGAATCATCATTGTAGAAGTCGGGTTTGTAGTTATCATGAATGCCTAAGATGGTGTTCACCTCCTCCAACTTCCCTTCCTAGGAGGCAGAGAGAAAGTGGAGATCTATGAAAAGCAACTCAAAAAACCATTATATAACTTTAGATAGGATGATAGGATAGATAGGATGCATTGTGATTTCAAACCAAACCAAACCAACTAACCAAACAAACAAAAAATCAAAACACTCCAACCCCCCCCCCCCAAAAAAAAACAAAGTCAACAACAAAACCCAACTAACCAACCAACCAAACACCCACCACCACCCCTCCCAACAGAGGGTAAATAGTATTCTTTCAGTACTACTTAATTGAATGATCCACAATGTAGACTTAGTTACCTTGAGAAGATCTGGATCAATCCCTTTAATCTTTGGAACTGGGACTGGGGGTAAAATCAGCATCTTAATCCTTGGAAACAAATAAAGTGTTATTTTTTACATCTTTATTTTACATCTTAAAAATTATCTCAAAAAGGTAGAATGAAATATTGCCAGTACTTCTAGGCATTCTTATATCTTGTATAAGCAGAATATTCAAAAGAGAGGGAGAGTTCAGGAGAAAAACATCATCCAAAGGCCTTCATTTAAGACCATTTAGCTAAGTCATGGTTTAACTCCATTTTTTTTTTCTTAACACTATTGATGAGCACTCAATTTTAGTACTTGGCAGGGAGGAGTCTAATTCTGTCTAAAGCCAGATTTCATGTAACTTATAAATAAGATACAAATAAGATACTTTTAAAGCATGTGACACTAAATAGAAAACAAGACAATCAATAAAATGGAACCAAAATTATTTTAAAACTTGAAAAAAATGGGTTGGGCTAAGCACTACACAGTCCATAGTAACCAAAAAGCATTGATGATAACTTCTAGCCAACATGATAGTGCCTGTATTATTTAAAATAGGACAGACTAACCTGAATCATCTCTAATAAGGGTAGATTTGTATGCATAATACCAAGATGTATTTACATTTTCTCTTTCAAATATTGAAATTATTTTTTCTTTTAAAAAATCTATTACTAATATTTTTAACTGAAATTGAATTATCTCCTTTCTTTCCTCTAGCCCCTCCCAGTTGCCCTCTCCAAATAAAGCCTCTTCCATGTAACCCCCCTCAAGATTTATCATTTAAGTTTTACTTTATGTGTCCTTCTGTAATTATAGCCCATGAATGAGTGGTTGCCTAGGGAGGGCAGAAGATGGTGTCAGATCCCCTGGAGCTAGGGTTACAGCAGATGGGAGCCACCCCATGGAGGTGCTGGGAATTGAACTTGACTCCTCTACAAGAGGGTTATACACACTCACTTGCTGAACTACTGCTCTCAGCCCTGAAATAATTGTTTTTGACTGTAGTTAATTTCAATGTTTATTCTACAGACTCTTGTTGGAATTATATTACTTAGCACATGGAAGTTGTTCCATAAGCATTTCTTGAATAAATTTACATAAACCATCTATTCTGTTACTAGCTAACCAGTGTTTATGCCTTAAACCCAACACAATTATGTCTGAATGCTTCTATACTTCATTGGAACAGTTGATATACAGATATGGTCCCTAAAGCCTAAAACCTCACCACATGATTATTTATAGATCAAGATGATCGGCTCTTGCATTAAACTTTTCATCAAATCCTTACAACAACCAGGAAAGGGAGATGATATTATCTGGGCTCTCCACCTATACAAGACCCTTGGCGGGGCTGGGCTTCAGGCCAGAGTGATTGCTCCAAAGCCAGCCGTCTGAACTATGTTATGCCACTCTATTGCTTGCTTCTGGATGTATAAATGCATCCTTCAAGTATAAAAATACAAAGTAACTTGAACTATATGAAACAAAGATTCCCCAATGGCTAGTGTTTCATTTTGTGACATGTATGTCTCCTTTTTGAAAAAAATGTGATCTATTTTGACACATGTTAGTGGCTTTCTGTAGTTGTGATACTCTTAAACCACAAAAACCCCCAACTCCAAGGGCCCAAGCTAGAAGTATAAATCAATCAATCAATGATGATAGCAAATGATAAGCTGTGCATCTCCTCAAATGGGAGAGCAGGGCTGCTCTGTAGCTCATGCACAACCCAGGATCAGCTCAGTTTAAGTACACATTTTAGCATTTAAGCTCATTTTTCCAAATTAAAAATAGATTATTCTCTCATAATCTCCCATGCTTTCCCCTCCTTCCACTCTTCCTAACTTCTGCCACCTCTGTTCTCCCCCAAAATAACTCCCCTTCTGTTTCCTCTTTAGAAAAGAGTTCTCCAAAACAAGATAGAATAAGACAAGGCAAAAGCCTTCTACCAAGGTTAGACAAGGCAACCCAATAGGAGGAATAGAGTCTTTAGAGCAGGCAAGAGTCAGAGAGACACCTCATCTCACAGTTAGGATTGCCACAAATTCTCATTCTTTAGAGCAAAATCCTCACTCCAAAATAGGAACCAAAATTAGAGTGTGGGCCTGCAGTCCCTTGATCTTCCACTTCTGCTGTGTGGGGATGCAGCTCTTTCATGAATCAATAACTCTGAGTTGGTCATATGGTGGGAACAAGCTCAGAGGAAAGATAACCTGGGTTGAAACTGTGTCCAAATTTACTTTATTCAAATGCCATGTCAATACAAACCTTGCCTGATTTCACTTTCAATTATTTGGATTATAACAGAGTAAAGTTCTTTTACAAAACTTAAAGACATATTTATCCTGGAGCCCTCAACATCTCTGGGATTTTGAGCAAGATGGAAAAAACTAAAAACAGCTTTCTTTGGAATATTTTAATTTTGGAATTATGTTTTAGTTCTGTGCCAGTTGGTGCTATTGTCTATCATTTCATGCTTTTATCATAACATGCAAATTTTGGTAGTGACACAGGTTTCTGTAGGAAAATGAAAGAGATTGTTTCTTTTTTCAAAAAACAGGAAAGAGTGAATTCAATAAAGATTTTGAACAAATATCACAACCTGTTGATTTTGAGTGAGCATTACAGTTTACCTGGAGCCTCATTATTCATAGAAAAATATATGTTCAGAAAGCATAGAGCATATATTCATTTATTCTGCCATAGAGGAAATGAAACCAAGTTTGCGGGAAAATGGATGAAATTGGAGACTGAACACAGAAAAACAAATGTCAACATGGTCTCACTCAGGTACAGAGTGGGGATTTAAATTTCTCTATATAGGTATAGATATGTAGGAAATGAAAGTAGAAAGTTGAGGTGAGGAAGCACTCTGGAGGAAGGCAGAGAGAGAACAGGGAAGATAATGTGGAATATAGAGAGAAAACCGAAGAGGGCTCTGCTTGGGAGATAAAGAGAACCAGAAACGGGAGGATGATGGAAGAAGAGGACGGTGGAGTAGGGAAATCGGAGAGAATAAGAACAAAGCAGGATGTTGCTTATTCATGAAAATATCACCGTGAAACCAGTTATTTGTCTCCTAAGCAAGATCAATTAATAATAAGAGAACAAAACATCTTTTCATTTAGAGGACGATGGATGACTCATCTCAGTTGGGAAGGTGTTTGCCTAACAAGCAAAGGGCCTCGGTAGAATTTTTAGCATCACATAAAACTGAGGTAGTGGAGGCAAGAGGAGCAGAAGTTGAAAATTATCCAGTCGGGGCAAACAAACCAGAGGCCAATATATATTTTTTGAAATGGTACTTATTGAGAGGATGATATTTTGTCCCATATATTGTTAATATGTGTTAGTAGATGACCTCATATGTTTTCTTGGCCTTTGTGACATGAAATGAACCGGTGTTACAGGTGAATGGTTTTATGTACAAAGCAATTTTATTTACTACAGTTCCATATAAAATTTGCAATTTCACTAGCATCTATAGACTAATGAACTCAAATCAATTAATTTGACTCTGGTTGGCCTTATTCAAGCTCATGTCTTACTTAAAATTCTAAAGATAAATTTACTTTCCTCAAACAAGTGAAATCCCTGTTGTTTCAACTGTAGTATACATTCTGCAAAAAACAAGAATGTAGCTAAAAAGCTAAGTTCAAAATAAAATTATGCAGCGAATTTCCCCCCTCATTTACATTATGATATTGACGGTGAAACCCTGCTGAAAATGAAGTTCATTCAGTTGAAGGATGCTGGTATTACCTGAATTTCTTTTGCAAATTTTTATTAAAATGGTTAATTTTGAGGTGTGAGAATGCTGGACTACTACAACAACTAAAGGCCTGTACCATATATTTGTTCCTACATTCCATTTTGAGTCACTGAGTGCCTCTCGACTTCAGTTGAACAGCTTGATTTCAAGTTTAGATAGACCAACCAATTATTGGTGGCCCAGAACTGAGGAACTTCCCAGGACACAGGGCTTATAGTGCAAAGACCAACTGAATCCTGGAATCTTGAAAGTGGTATTCCTAGAAAGCTCATGATCACAGATGGTATTGAAACTATGTTAAGTGCAAACAAAGGGCAAATGACAGCAATGTCCCACTCCCCCCACCCCCACCCCCGCATGCTGCATAAAACATTTTCTGCAATCTAAGTTTTTTCCAAGAGGAATAATGGCATTTTGTTGTTCAAAGTGATTTAGAATATCACGTTGAGCACACAGATGTAGATTTTCAGAGAGGTTAGGTGGTACAAAGACGTTCAAATGGCAGTGGCTGAATAGCTGTAGTCAATACTCTAGACTCCAAGAGAATACAATATAATTTTTTTTTTTACACTTTGAAGGCTCCTTCCACAGAAGAATGAATAAAGAAAATGTGGTACATTCATACAATGGAGTATTGCTCAGCTGCTAAAAACAATGACATCATGAAAATTTCAGGCAAATGGATGGAACTAGAAAACCATTATCTGGAGTGAGGTAAGCCACACCAAGAAAGACAAAGGTAGTATGTACTCACTTATGAGTGGATATTGATATAAAGTAAAGGATAATCATGCTAAAATCCACAGACTCAGAGAGGCTAGGATAGACCCAAACAAGACTAACAAAAATGTCAGTGTAATGATGCCTTAGTATGAGAGGATGTGCCGAAACTTCCTGATTTAAATCATCCATTTTTTAAAAAAAGGTAAACACGACAGACAACAGACTGAGTACAGATGTGGTAAAGGTAAAACCAGAAATTAAAATTTTTCTGAGTTAATTAAGATAGCCACTCATGCTGTACAAGAGAACATTTCAAATAACACATGGGAGTACACATGGAAATGAGAACTTGTAAAAACATATTAAAGGGAGTGCTTCACACCTACCTTTGTTGCTTTGAAAATATAACTACAAATAGCATCACTGCTACTCCAAATATTCCAAAGATAATAATTAAGAACCATGGAAACTGGATATCTAAAACAGGAAAGAATATTTCACTGACAGAACTATGAATAACCCAAGCAAAGTTTACAAGGCACTGTCCTTCCCCACTTGAAAATATCCATTAATCTGAATTCATATGGCAAAGTTAGCATTTCATATGGCAAAGTTAGCACTTCACTTTATAACCATGGAAACACAGTAGGATGGCTTCGAATTTTTCTTTCCTAAGCATACAGCATGCTTGTCCACTGCTTAAATCCCTATATGTATGTGTGTGTATATATATACACACACATACATATATATACACACATACATGTGTATGTCACACATATATACATGTGTATATGTATATGTATATATATATTGTATATATATATATATATATACATATATATGATGATGGTCACCTCCTCACTTTCTCTCAAATTCTTGGCCTCTTTTTCTTTAACTGTTTTTAAATACATATATGTAAACACACACACACACACACACACATATATATATATACATGTATATATGTATATATCTACCTATATGTATATACATGCTAAGCACATGTGTATACATATATTTTTATATGTGTAAATATACATATATAACATATTTAATATATATAAATATATGTTATGTGTATATATATATATATATATATATATATATATATATATATAAACAGTTAAAGAATAAGACGCCAAAAATTTGAGAGAAAGTGAGGTGATGGCCATCCTATGGTTGTGACGATATATGGGGGGGGGGTTGAAGGAAGAAAACTGAAGGGGAGACAATGTAATTATATTATAATTTAAAAAGTAAAATTATTATAAAAAAGAAAAACTCAAAATGAAAAGCGCAAGTTTCAAACACATTGCAAAAACCTGAAACCTCTAAGCTTCTCATATGGCCAAATGTCTGTGGAATATCACTAGGGCTTTAGCACCAGAAAAAAACTGTTGTTTGTTAAACCTAAGTAAAGGATGTCCATCTAATACTTTACACTGTAATGATATCTGTTAGTTTCCACATTGAGGATATATCAAAGTTTTGAGGCCAGAGTCACCGTGCTATACCGAGGCATGTAGAGCACAGTTTCATAGTTTAATACTGTGTGTTTATGTACACTGTGCTGAGGCTGTTCAGATTCTGCTGTACTTTATGAGCTGTGGGAGATTTTGTCTGCGACACTTCCACCTTTTTCCTTAGGACTAAATGTCCCCCAGTTCCCTTGAGGTCAGTTTCCAATATTCTTACCACAGAGGCAGAGAGTCTAATTACTTTTTATTACAGACACGGAGAAACCCTGCATCATCTCTGTTGTTCTCCTGTGTAGGAGTTCCAAGTGCTTCCCGTGTCCCCAGAATGTGAGCAACACATGACTTCCTATACTACCAACCAGGCATTCTCTAAGGAAACATCACACCTGTACTTCCCCAATCCCATGAGGATCACATTTCCTTTTTCAAACCTTAGATATATTTGTTTCTTCTGGATAAAAATTCAAAACACCCACATTGAAGAAAAAATTGGGAATGTAGAGACATACAAAGAAAAAAAAAACCCAACTCCCCAGGAATTCTGTTGTTCAGGGACAACCATCGTATACCCTCTCTGAGTTTCCACCTGCCCTGATACCTTTCCTAAATCAAATAATTTGGAAACAAATTCTGTTGTTAATTTTTAAAATTTTATTTTATTATTTTGAATTATGCATATGCATGTATGTGCATATGAATGCAGGTGCTCGCAAGGCTAGGGATGGCGGATCCTCTGAAGCTGGTGATACAGGTGGTTGTCAATCTCTTGATGTGGGTGCTGAGAATTGAACTTGGTTCCTGTAGAAGAACAGGAAGTGCTCTTAACCACTGAGCCATATCTCCAGCCCCTCCTTTTGTTTCCTTTTCATTGCATACATCTTCTCCAGATAGTGACTTCAATGTCTTGCCCCTGATATGTGAAGCTACAGTATAATGACCTAGACAATATACTAATAAGTGGAGGCATATGTTAGCATATATTGCCAAAAGTCCTGCTAACTGTCATTTAGATGCACACACACACACACACACACACACACACACACACACACACACACACTACCTTCTTCACATGCTTCCAGTATGTTCGTCTGAGGAAATATTACACGGAGAACTTCGCTGAACTCGCTGTACTTTTCAAAGCTCCGTTGTCTGGATCTCACCCGCACTTCATGTTCTTTATCCATTCTCAATGAGTACACTGGACAGTATGTTAACCATATAGGGCCCATCTTTCAAAACAAAATAGAAAAACAGATTGCCTCAGGCATTAACAACTCAATGCATAGATTCTTCAAGTGTTTTTCCTTTTCTCTTTGAACTGCATTTCTAGAAAGTGAGTAATATTTGAACCTACCTAGAAGGAATTGGCTATTAAATAAGATGGACTGAGACAAATTATGTAAAGAATAATTTTGTTAAAATAATAATCCTCAAATTTATTTTAGTATAAAAAATACAGCCATATGTTTGCATTTGGTCTTAAATAGTCAACTAAGATTAAGTCGTAATAGAATTAGGCATGGCAGAGCTGTAAGAAGTGTATTGGTATGCTATTTATCTGGGGCATTATAGTTTTGTATGGAGCGATATATTGGGACAGGAAACCTCATATTTCCACACCAAAACAAATTATGGCCACAAGCAAATCATTTATCTGTAGCATATGTATTCCCTGGGAAATCTGGGTAGTAGTCATTTATTAATAATCACAGAATTTGAAACAGTCCTCAAAATACCATAGTTGTCTTGAACTGCCAAAGAATTTTATTGAAAGCAGCTACACACTTTATTTACTCCAGAAGTCTTAAACTTGCCTCAGAGTAGTCTGTTGCTCAAGAGTCTGCATAGAAAAATATGAGGTAGCTATGTCCTCAGAACAGAAACACTCTTCTGGAAGAATCTTCAGACTTCGGAAGTCAGTACAGCTCAGAAACCTGAATAAACTCACAAGGGCCTTCCACAAGGTCAAGCACAGAACTGTTGCCGAGGAGAGGAAGCTGTCTGATCAGCTGAGCTTCCTGTAAGCTCTGTAGGCAGCAACAGGTAGGTATCCTTTGTGAGTCATCCCACTTGCTGTGGTGGGCTACGCTGTGAGTATAGTTGTGTTTGTAAGTAAACCTCATGTGTTCTCCTTTCGACAGTGGATGACCTCACTGGTAATGTAACTTAGAAGTAGGTGGGACAGTTTGGTTGATCTGTTGTTGGTACTCTGTCTAGAGGGACTAGATGGTCACATCTCCCCAAGAAAATGCACATGACAGAAAGTCACTAGAGACCCTGAGCACTGAACATCCGTGTTTCACAGATTTGAAACTTAGGATTGTCCCTCTCCCCAGACAGAGGAAGTGAGCATAGGAGGATTAGCTTTATAAGATATTGCTATTAGAGAGGCAGACCCGAGGTCTGCATTATCACAGTCCTTTCCAGTAAGTTAGTGATATTTACATTACAGTCAAAACAGTAGCAACATTACAGTAATGGAATAGCAACGAAATAATTCTATCTTTGGGGGCCAGCACAACATGAGGAGCTGTGCAGCATTAGGGACATTGAAAGTCCCTGCTCTGTGTCAAACACTCAATGCTCGTGGTGTGCAATCTGTTCTTTATATGCTATGCGTAGGACTCCTAGTTCCTGTTAATAAAAACACAGTGGAATCCTCACCTTTTCAGCAGCATAGATTTTCACATAGATAAAACCCCATGATTTGTTTTATTAGGAGCTGGACCTCAACATCTGAAACAAAATTGTTTCTCACTCCAGTTGGTTTCTATGCACAAAGTATTTCCCCCCAACCCCCGCTATTCACATGTGACAGGGGTGTGCCTCCTGACAGGAGCCTCTGAATATATCCAGGATTTGTATGTTTAAAATGTTTTCTTTAGACTAGGACTCTGAATTTTACACTTTCTTGTTTTCTATTGAGTCATTTTTAAAGCTTGGGTTTCACGCCTGGAGCAAGACTTGGTTTCTCAGCCACTGTCATCGGCATTAGTGAAAGATTTCACTAACAATTGTACATAATCCATAGGGAGCCCCTGAAGTCAACCTATGAGCCCTCCCATCTCTGTCTTTCTCTACTATCTTTCAGTTTTCTGAGGGAACCTTTAATTGCACCAGACAAGGACCGATCACTATACCTCTAGGGACTACTAACAGTCGAAACAGATCTCAAAGGAGACTGAAGCAAGGGAGGGGTGGCGAATGTCAGAGCAGAGACAGGTGAAACTAGAAACAGACTGAAAAGCATTGACAGAAAAGATGTTTTAAAAGTCGAAACAGATCTCAAAGGAGACTGAAGCAAGGGAGGGGTGGCGAATGTCAGAGCAGAGACAGGTGAAACTAGAAACAGACTGAAAAGCATTGACAGAAAAGATGTTTTTAAAATATTTTATTTAATTGTGAACTTTGGCTTTTAATGGCCAACTAATGTAAAATGAGAAAATTATATTTAGTATTCATAAATTCTCTATAATGTTTTGATGAAATCCACCTCCCACCTCCTATTCTTTCCTTAATTATCCAGTACTTTTCTTCCCCAACTTAGAGTAGGCACACAAATTCTTGCTTTCGCTCTCTTTCTCTCTCTCTCTCTCTCTCTCTTTTAAAATACTCAGTGTTTACTGCTTTTATGTGCATAGGTGTGGGGCCACCTGCTGGAGCATGGAATGCCTCTCAGGTCTCACATCTCTGAAGAAATCCAGTCTCTCCCAGTTTCCCAGTAGCTATCTTGACAATGTCAAGAGCTTCTCAGGCAGTGGAGGAGCGTCCTAAGGCTCTCCCAGAAACATGCTGGGATTTTGGCTGCCATGATCTTGGGTAAACCTTCTACTCATGCAGTTCCAGCAACTGTGTGTGTGTAACTGCATGTCTGTGACCAGTAAATAGTTTCTCTGTAGCCATTGAGGCCTTTAGACACTTCTAATATTTCTTCCTCAATAACCTTTGAATCTTGGGAGGAGTGGGTAGGATATGGATATTCCCGTCAATGTTGAGTGCTCTGCATACTGACTGAATGAGGTTCTCTGTATTAACTACTCTCGTTGAAAAGAGAAGGTTCTCCAATGAGGGTCAGGAGCTGTATTAATCTATGAGTAGAGTGTTAACAATTTGGGGGAGGCAATTAACTACTATGTCTATCCATTGGGTTCTCCTCTAGGGCTTATAACCTAGCCAGTCATGTTGTTTTGGCCCAGTTAATGATGTCAGGTATGGGTTCCATCTTGTGTGGAAGGCTTTAAAACTAACTAGAAAGTAGGTAGTAATTCCTGTAGTATTCATAGTACAATCAGTGGACCTATGTTTCCTGACCAGTATCTTGAAGAATTCACAGCAGGGTGAGATTGTTGATGGCTTTTCTAACTTACTTATAGAAATGAAAATTGGCACAGTAACTATTGAAAAGAGTATAGAGGTTACTCAATAATGAAAACTAAAGTTACCATATGGTCCAGTGATTTTTTATTAATAATTTATATCCCAAGGAAATAAGATTAATATGTTAAAGATACATTTACCTGATCATGATAACTGTAGCCAAAATATGGATCAACTTGTGCCCTTTGATGAACAAATGGGTAAAAAAAATGGGATATTTTGGAATATACAAGAGAGCAGATTTGAAACTGTCAGTTCAAAAACATCTGTGAAAAATATATCCATTCATAGCTCTGCTGAACCATCTTACCACATATAAATATTTCAAAATATCATTAACATGATAATTAATGATAATTTTACATAATATATGATTATATGATTAGTGTAAGTACTTTCAGGCTATTTTAAAAAATTAATCTAGTTTACTGAGATGTAAGCATCAGAAATCTTCACAGATTTAATTATCTAACATAAAACCACCATTTTTGCTAATATCACTATAATCCTTTTGGGGTAAGTCTTAATACGTTGGAAGGCAAATCATGGTTGTAGATATACATTGTTAAAAACTCTATTTTGCCTGGAGGTTAACATCCCTGGTGTAAACATTGTCAGATGTTCACTGGAAGAACAAATGTTTCCTTGAGAAATCTTTGTCAATTCAAATATAAGTGATTATCTACTAGTATGTGTTTTGTCCTTCGTATAAAATTTGTGCTTCATACAAAAGAGCGGCTGGTCTGGTTGCTGAAGCATTTAAGTGTTTTAATCCTTCATTACCTTGGAATGTAGATGAGTACAGTGTGTACTCTCCATGTGCCACAGAAGCTGGGACAGCAATACACTCCAAGGCTGAGATTTAAGCAGAGGCTCCTAGGAAACAGCCCCAGCCTTTAATGTGAGTTTCACATTGTAACTGTAAACAATGGGATTGCTGACTTGATTCACGCCACGAGGCAGTAGTTTTCTTACCACTGTTTTTGAACTAGGGCACAAACATGTTATTAGTGTGAAATTAGTGTTGACCTCATATGCTCCCTTGAGATGGTCTCAAGAGTCCTCAGAGGTACATGTTTCTCATTTTCAAAACTGCTACCTCAGGTGCCCTTGGTACCTTGTGCAAACTAGTTGTTCCTATACATGGTTGGCAAATAAGTGTTTGATTATGACTCGGGTTTAGAAAGCCTTGTTTGAATTAACATCCAACCAGCCCCCTTTTGGTACCAAGTCATAAACCAGATATCTAAATTAGAATGATTTAGAAAACAGAACTTTGAACAGAAGAAGTAGCTGTTGGAGGCACCCCAAGTTGTATTCTCTGCTAATGACAAAATTGGCCTCGTTTTTGGTGCTACACTGAATAGACAGGGCCTCATGTCTCAAAATTTGGGGAGTAGACCCTGCCAGGGTGCTGGGTACAACCTCATGCTGCTTGGCTTGGCCAGGGCTATGGCTGTGGTTAGACTGATTTAGAATTAGTTATATTTGGAATGGCATAGTAATTCTGTTTCCCTTCTTGTTGTGTGCCATGTAGAATTTATCTCAGTGCCGAGTCCCCAAGTGCTTGGCAGGGAAGTGAGAGGTTTGCGGGCCAATTTGCTCTCTTCTCCCTTATGAAGTGACCTCTCAGCTTGATTTTCTCTGAGGTATGCAAAAGAACATCTTTATGAAACCTCTATTGAGTAAATTCCTTCTTTGTGCCTCTCGACTGGAGAGACCCAAGAACAAATTCTAATATAGGTCTTATGAGTAGCAGCCATTAAAGTCATGGAATAACATTTGGCCATAACCTACTCTTGACCTTGATCATGATCCTAGTTAAGTTCAACCACATCTCTAAAGATAGCAAAGTAGTGAGTCTGTGACCTTGTTCCATGGTTAAACTGAACACCAAAGATAACTCGGGAAATGGTTTTCTCCTCCCAATACTCTTCCATATATCTACATGGAAGATTCACATCAGCATTTGTTGTCTTAGAGACTTTTAAGGTATTGAGATTATATCATTCTTCCTCTAATAACAAGTTATAGGGCACATAACTTGGACATATAGTCCTAGGTGAAAAGAAAGTGTTATTGCAAATAAGAAAGTGATTATTGAATTATAAAGAAGAAAAGTCAATGTATAGAATGGAGTGACTCTTACCACTTTCCATTTTGATTCATTTACTTCTTTGTACTGAATTTCATACTCCAGAATTATCCATCCCTTCAGAACATCTGCATTGGGTGGTGGTTGCCAACTCACTTGGATATCTCCACGAATCCCAGTCAAACTAATGTTTAGTAAAGTCCAGTTGAGGCCAATGGGTGGATCAGGTTGCACTGTGAATTCAATGTAGAATTGATTAGACTCCAGAGAAACACTCCTGATAGTGATAGTTTGCTTCTTTCAGAGACCAAATCGCTTCATTCATTCCAACCACACTCCTAATTCTTCCAACAATCCACATCGCTTGAACTCTACTTTAAACAGAGCAACATTTTTAAATGTAAGAATGATGTTTCATTTAAAAAAATACTTATAAAATCTCCTCTAGTTCCCTTTTAGTTTCAAATCTGAAATTCATTGAAAGAGTTGTTGTGCTCTGTATTTATTTTTAGCTCTGATAGCATTTATATTTTAGGATTTTGGCACACACACACACACACACACACACAAA
The DNA here is from genome assembly GCF_978045245.1 of Mus caroli. NCBI lineage: Eukaryota > Metazoa > Chordata > Mammalia > Rodentia > Muridae > Mus > Mus caroli. The sequence continues at coordinate 101,256,314 of NW_028227271.1, read as the reverse complement.
CAAACAAACAAAAACAAAATATCAAAAACCAAAGAAGTCAGAAAGAATTCACTTTTTAAATATGGCCTGTTACAGGAAGCAGAGAATTTAGTGCTTATTTTCTCTACTTAGCTGTCAAATGAGCAATTCGAAATTGCATTTTGCTCAGTTTCTGCTAGTAATCCTCTATCATATTCTTAGTTATATCTCTGTATTCTTATGAGGGCCATAAAGACTAGAGTTTCATGAAAGATGATAAAATCAAGTATAGATCCCAAAGCTATGATTTATATCTAAATTTTGCCATGTCTCAAGCAAAGTGTTGCTAGATAGGGCTTATTACCAAGCCTTTTGAAACTACTTGAAGGTACAGAATTAAAACTTAATTTATTTCTTAACATATGCAGATAGCTACTTAGAAAGTTTGGATCCCTAGAATTCACCAGAGAGAAGCCTACAAATGCATGTTATAAGGAGCTTTTTTGGAGACAAAGAGAGAAACTTTTGCATTGACTCAGAGTAGACACAGACCTATAATGGAAGGGTATGTTTTGGCCACTGTTACATACACACACCCCCTTTTTTTAAGAGATAAGAAAGACTTTCCTCATTTAAAAATATTAACTACATCTATACATGAATACACTTTAGAAATTAAATGTGAAGGATATTCGAGCTTCATAGTCCTATACAATAGCAGTATTACTTTGTCCTGAATTTGTTAGGAATTGAGGAATAACCATAAGCTTAACTTTTTAAGGGACTAGTTTTGAATGTGTATTTGCATTTCAATTAGCTTTTTAAAGTGAGCAAAGAAAGTGGGGCATTCATTATGATATTTTCACATGTACGTATTAATATACATTGTTTTTATTCATCTTGTTCCTTCATTAGGTTACTTCACTTCCTAGAGTCTTCCATTTGCTAGTTTCCTTCCTCCATGACCATAATCTCTACTTCTGCTTTCCTGTTCCACTGTCTCCTCCTTGTCCTCCTCCCATAAGATACTCTCCTGTTCCTTTATGATTCCTTTTCTAACTCCATGAACATCTATTTCCTCATACTTTTAAGTTTTTTATTTTATGTATATGAGTGTTTATCTGCATGTACACATATATACCACATGAATGAGTGCCTTCAGAGGCCAGAAGAGGGTATTGGAAACCCTATAAAGTGGAGTTATACAGTAGAAAATACTCTCAATAGCTGGCCCACCTCTCCAGTCCATATCTGCCTATCTATATATACATGTATAGTATATATACATTTTTGAGAAAGGATTTCATTATGTAGCCTTAAGTTGATGATCCCAATTCAGCCTCCACAGTGCTGGGATTAGAGTTATCTCATCATACCTGTGGCTTTAAAAATGTTTTTGATGGAAAATTTTCTGAAATTCATCACTCATGTTTATTTATAGAAATTTCCATTTCTACTTTAAATAGATGTGATACATAGCGTTTATGGGAGGAGGCTCAGACCCTCTATCAAAAACATATAGCAGTCTGCTCCTGACTCCTACATACTACATGTCTTTGAAGTGGAAATTTCTGGTTTCTTTGGAGACTCAGTTGTGTCATATGATGTTTTTTTTTTTTTTTTTTTTTGAAACTATGTTATGAGAGTGTGTTTTTACTGAATGAGACATGTGGAAGGATGTTTTGCTAAGAACAGACATAGGATGTTTTTCTGGAAGCAGCCTAGGAAAAGGGCATGTGATGTTTTGTAGGAGTGTATGTATGCTTGAGAGAACGTATTCTATTTGGAAAGGGTCCATCAGACAGTGGTCAGTCGATGCTATGTGGCATTGGTTCTCCTTGCCACTCTTTGCTGGTCATTGTTTGTCATGACTTCATAGAGAAAAACACACCAAAGTACTTCTGGTGGTGTTCTGGTGGCTTTTACTGCTTCTGCAGCTAGGACTTGGGCCGATTGGCAGAGCCTGGAGGTTTCTTCTGGATAGAACTGCCATAGCTGATTTGTGAATGGTGTTTGTGAGTGGATTGAACTACCGCTACTTATACATGTGAGCTGAACTGATGATATCCTGACAATGTAAATTAGATTCACTCCCCCCAAAAAAACTCTTTCTAAACAGGTCCACATGCTCCTTTGTCCTATTAGCCTTTCCTTTCCACTACTTCTTGTAGGTGGTAGAGTAAAAAGTGGAAGCATTTAAGTTTGCTTACTAAAGTAGGTTTTGAAAATTATAAGTCTACAGGTCTTAGCTGACAATTCCTCTTAAAAATTTAAGAGTATTTGAAAATTAATATATTCAGAAAAATTTTCTGGTCTTCCTGCCCAACACCTAGCTGTTCCTCTTTCATCTTTCATCTCTCACAGTGGTGACCTTACCCTTCCAATTACTTAGGATAATAACTGTGAACTCTTTATCTTTTTGTCAGGACCATGTGTTCTTCCAGCTACTCTTTGAAAATAGAATTATCCCTTTTTACTTGTGTTAGCCCCTTCTCTGTTCCCTTCTTCAGATCTTTGTCTACTTTCTTCCAGTCGTAATCTCCACATATCCTACAGACACAGCATCCTATTACCTTTTAAGTTGGAACATCATAGCAATCACCAAAACACTCTCAGCTTTTCTATCTCACTCCAAGGGGAAGCTGTTACAGGAGTCTGAAAATGACTCTCAAATCTCATCTCTTCCCACTCCTCTCCCTCCACAGTTTGTGCCAGCACCTCTGCTGCCTGCTGCTTCCTTCATGCAGAAGGCGTGCTTACATCTCAGAGTGATTAGTTGAGTGGTTAGTGGTTAGTCACCCTGTGCTTTCCTGCTGAAATGCTTTTCTCTCAGAAACTAACAGTTCCTCAGCTGTACCTATCATCAGGGAAAACAATCCAGATGAGCCCATTTAACGCTGCAGCCTCCCCATATTCTGTCACTCTTGCTCTGAATTTCTCTGTGGTACCGGCTCTTTCCACCCTCATTGGGATTTAGTGCTACCAGGTAGACATTTTCTTTTTCAGCACATAAAAAAAAATTACCTGGCCCAAGGTAAGGACATGATATTTGCTGAATGAACTGAATGAATGGCAGACATCGAACTAATCTATTATATCATCTAAATCCAAAGAACAGCCCTGTGAAGGACAATACATGCACAATGCATGAGTCAACTGTGGGTTCAGACCACTGACATCTCTTCTCATAACATAGCAGGGTCACTATAGACTGACTTTTCACCCAGGTCCTCTTCCATCCTCTGTGCTACTACTGGGACTCTTTTAGTCATTTTTCATGTGACTATCAAAGTCTTCTGACAGCTCTGCCTCTAGTTTGTCCCTACTTCAATCTATCAACACAAATGGCCAAGTCAATTTCTTTAAGACACTAACAACATAGTGGTGATAGTTTAAAATAATAACTTACTATCTTATTTCACCTTGATGTCATCATTTAACAGTTCTGAGTCTCAGTTGCACTATCTGTATAATGGGGTTTATAATAGAGCCTACCTCGTATGACCATTATATGAGACATAAGTTCTCTAGGTTAGTTATTTCCTTATTTAAATACCTGCAAATACTACTTTGGGCAGTAAGATCAAGCCCCCTCCCACCCCAAGGGGCTGTTAGATCTATGTAATTACTGTTGAGTCCTTAAACATTTTTCTCTTCTCTCCTCTTCTCTTCTCTTCTCTCCTCTCCTCTCCTCTCCTCTCCTCTCCTCTCCTCTCCTCTCCTCTCCTCTCCTCTCCTCTCCTCTCCTCTCCTCTCCTCTCCTCTCCTCTCCTCTCCCCTCCCCTCCCCTCCCCTCCCCTCCCCTCCCCTCCCCTCCCCTCCCCTCCCCTCCCCTCCCCTCCCCTCCTCTCCTCTCCTCTTCTCTTCTCTCTCTTTGCCAATATTAGAACTGAGTAGTTTCTGGAAGGTCTGTGATTCTTGGTAAATCTCAGTCACATTTTATGAGTTAATTGAACTATTACAGTTCAGTTCATCTGGCTCCTCTTAATCCTACAGGCTTAGCAGGTCATTCATGCATTTGGTCACTACCTTGTATTTTTTATGTATCCAAACACTTCAAGTCCAGGACCCACCATACTGTGTTATGGTACACTGTCCTGAGATTATTTTTGAACTGCCAAATTCCACCACTCAACTGTATCATACAGTATAGTCAACAGGTGTGCAAGAGCTCAGGGAGAGTCAGATAGAGGCTTGCTACAGATAGAGGCAGGGACAAAGCAGGGATCTTAAACCAGTGTCCTTACAACTAATCCACCACTTCCTTGTTTAGCTTCAGCTCTGCAGTTGGGAGGAGGCCAATAAATAAGTAGCCTCTAGAATCCATGAGTTTTCTTGACCCTCTCTCTGGAAAGCACACTTCCAGGGTTTGCTTGCTTCTGTCTACAGCAGTAAGCCACATTCCCCACTGTCTTCCAGGCTGTTGCTGCCCAAGAAATAACACTTGTCTGTGAGAAGGGACAGTTCACGTGAGGAAAAAATGGGATCTTGTGGATAGATCTTAAAGCACTCTGGTCAGCTACTGAAAACCCTTTGTTGCTTTCTTTCCCTTTGCTGTTTGTACAATCATACTGTAAATACGGACATCCTAGTTATGGTTACTTGTTTCAGTTCCTCTTTATGTTCACAGGATGGGAAGCAAAAAAAAAAAAAAATCATCCACATGGCTCTCTGACTTGTTTTCCCGAGCTGATATTCATCAATGTTTGTTTGAGGTCATATAAACACAACTTTGACCTGATTATGACTGTTCAGTAAATTTTGTTTTGTGGCCATGATTGTTTAGTTTTGTGATCATGAGAATCTAGGCTTAGATTCTATTGTATGGCCTGCTTCTATGTATGTGCACCATGTATATACCTGATATCGGAGAGGTTCATGAAACTAGAGTTACATAGGTGGTTGTGAGCCACCACATGGATGACAGGTCCCCTGGAAGAGCAGCAAGTGCTCTTAACTTTGGAGCCATCTCTCAGCCCCTGATTAATTTCTTCATAGCATCTACAACCAGGTATCTTACTTTTTCAACTTAAAAATGTGTGTATTTTATTTGTATGGGTGTTTTGTCTGCATGCATGTCTGTGTACTATGTGTTTTGTGTTTGGAGCCACAAGAAGGTATCAGATACCCTAGATTCAAGATTGTTGATAGCTACTATGTAGGTGGTGGGAAACAATCCTGGGTCCTTCGGAGAGCAGTCAATGCTCTTATGCACTGGGCATTTCTCTAGTTCCATTGTCAGGCTTCTTTAAGCTGGAATCAAGTTACCTGTATTTTTAGACTCTATTCTTTTAGACTCCTGTGATATAGACTCCATATACCTAAAATCACAAAGTCTTTCTACTTGATTATACTTGCAAATTGGGGCTTCCTTAATATTTAGTCTAAAGTTCTGTCAAATGAAACCAACCCGTGGCTTACCTATTTCGTCAACAGTAAAACATTTTTGGTCCAGCAAATCACCATTTTTAGTTAGCTTGATGCAGTAGGGTATCCAAATGGAGGTATATGATGAGTTGAAGTAACAGCTGTTTTTTCCAGCAGAGACATAATCAGGGCATTCTTTCCATTCCTGGGTCCATTCATGAGCAATTCTGAAATGGAGGGTAAAAAAAAAAGATTAATCGTTCCCCAAAATATGCCATAGCTTTAGTCAAAGTAAGGTACCTGGCAGCCAGATTCACTAAGCTAAGACACAAGTATCTTACAAGATAAAAATTTAACACTTCAGCAAGACCAGTTCTTAGAAACCTCCCATCTATGGCCAGTGTTATTAGAATCTGAAGATTGTCAGGAGCCTATATGGTACTTCTGCCTAAAATACAAACTTCTGTTTATTGAGTGTACATACTGAAGATCTCAGCTGGTGGACTCAATAATTTCTCAGCGACCCAATCACTGGATTAATCATAAATGGAATCATAATTTGATGGCACTATTGGGAGTGGTAGAAAACAGAAGGTCGGCTGGCTGGAGGAAGCAGGACACTGAGGGTGTGAATTTGGATAGTGTTATCTCCTTCCAAGCCCCTTCTCATGACCGGCTCTCTTTTTCCTTGACAGTATCAGCTGAGTAGCCAGAGTTGTATATGTTACTGCCACCACTATTCTCTGCCCTCCACGGGCCCATAGCAGCATATTCAGGCTACAACGGACTGAGCCCTCTATGATGTGGGGGTACATTCACCCCTCCTCCTTTAAGTTGTTTATCTCATGAGTTTGCCATAGTGATGTGATGACTGATGAACACAGGTGGGATAATTCATCCTCTCTTTGTTTTATTTACAAGCCTGCTTCAGTTGAGAAGAGGGTTTACAGGTGAAGAGAATACAAAGTCATGGTAACTTTGGTTAGAAAAGAAGGTTAAAGTAGGGGCCTGCAAGATGCTTCAGTCAGTGGCATGCTGTGCAAACATGGTGACCTGAATTTGATGCCAAGAACCCATGAAAACGCTGCATGAGAAGCGCATGGAACTTCAGTGCTAGGGAGGCAGACAGGAGTATCCTTCCAGCTTGCTTGGCCAGCTAGTCTAGCCAATTGGGTAAGGCTCCAGGTTCAGTTAGAGACTCTATCTTAAACATGAAGAGGTGGGAAACAATGAAAGAAGACATCAGACATCAGCCTCGGCCTTCAACATGACATACATATAAACACACATCTGTGCACAAGTATGTACATCATATATGAACATATACAAACACACATATTTGTGCACACATATGAACATATACATACTCAGACAGACAGACACACAGAGTGACAGGAGTGACTCTGTGCAGGCACAGGTGCTGGGGCTGGCAAGCTAGATGTGGATGAGAGTTTCCCACTGTCAGGAGGTGCTGGCAGCAGTGGGCAATAAAAACCCAGGCTGTGGGGAAGTCAGGGCCTGAAAGGAAGGCATGGAGAGCCCTGAAGTCAGCTGCATTTACATTTCCTTAACAGCTGTTTCTCAGGCTAGTTATTTGGTACTAGGGACTCACATAGAATCAGGGGCCATTGAGACAGCTGCTCATCAGCTGTTTGAATACACTTGGGATTAACACAAGAGAGAATTCAGAATCAGAGGCAGGGAACTGTTGCTTACATTCCAGCTGAGATTCTTAAAAGCTGCGAGCCCTTGGGTGGAAAGAAGACTCCTCTATTACTGGGGAAGTAATAGGGAAAAGCAAAGGTTAAGATAAAGTATGCTTGTGCAGGCACATGCACCGTGGTGTGACAGCGAAAGGTCAGAGACAGGTGAGTTATTGAATGATACTGACATTCAAACTGAGTGTGAACTCAAAGTTCTACCCAAATTGTCCAGAGCACTGGGCATTCTATTGCACATGCCAGCAAGATTTTGCTGAAAGAACCCTGATATAGCTGTCTCGTGTGAGGCTATGCCAGTGCCTGGCAAACACAGAAGTGGATGCTCACAGTCATCTATAGGATGGAATACAGGGCCCCCAATGAAGGAGCTAGAGAAAGTACCCAAGGAGCTGAAGGGGTCTGCAACCCTATAGGTAGAACAACAATATGAACTAATCAGTATCCCCAGAGCTCATGTCTCTAGCTGCATATGTAGCAGAAGATGGCTTAGGTGGCCATCATTGGAAAGAGAGGCCCATCGGTTTTGCAAACTTTATATGCCCCAGTATAGGGGAATGCCAGGGCCAAGAAATGGGAGTGGGTGGGTAGGGGCACAGGGCGGCGGGGGGCAGGGTATGGGGAACTTTCGGGATAGCGTTTGAAATGTAAATAAAGAAAATATCTAATAAAAAAGATAAAAACAAAATAAAACAACAACAACAACCTATACCAGAGAAGATATCAAGTGCACTTTATGTGACGAACTGTGTCAGTTTTAAAAAGTAAGTCTTAGGATGGTGCAAATATGCAGGACAGCTAGTGGTCAGCAGGTCTACGTCTACTATAAAGAGCCACCTAGCTCTGTTGTGCTTCAGTTTCTGTGAGGTTTTCTGACATTTGACAGTGTCAGTAGCCCTGTTCCTGGGGCTTGTATGTAAAATCCTGGTTAGGATTTCTAAATCCATTAGTTCCACAGGACATAGCACTTATAAGAGTTAATCTGAATGTGAAGTGTGGTAGATCAGGAATAGTTAGTTGAAAACACAACTCCCAATCTCAGGACCCCGATCCCCATCATGGTTTTTGAGACATGATTTCAGAACAGCTGTGTAGTCCTAGGTGTTCTGAAACTTGCTTTGTAGACCAGGCTGGCCTTGAACTCAGAGATCCACTTACTTCTGCCTCCCAAGTGCTGGGACTATACGCATGCCACCATATCTGGCTAAAATGGATCTCTTTCACTAGTAAATCTCAGGCAAAAACCAAATAACCTCATGAAACATGAAGCCAGTTGTCTTCCCTGTGTTCTATACAGGACATAAGGTGCTCTAAGGAGGCTACTTTTTTTCTTCTTTGCCCTCAAATGCAGTTCTTTTGATTTGCCACAGACTACCTTGTGACAGTAGTAAGGACCATAAGAGATTTCATTAAAAATAGAAGAGTGGGAGACTGCATTAGTTAGGGAAGCAGAAACCGGCCTGAGTAGGGCCACAGGCCTCATCCGGCCGGATCAGCGCCAGGGTAGCGGGAGCGCAGGGTTGCCTGACACCCGCCAGCTACCCACGACCCCCGCCACAGGATTTTGGGACTGCTGGTGAGTGGAACACAGCTTCTGCTCCAGTCCAATCACGCGGGACCTGAGACTGCTCTGGTTGGGGAGAGAGAAATCCGGCCTACATAGGGCCACAACCCTCTTCCGGTCAGAAAAGCACGGGGGCAGCTGGGGCGCAGGGTCTGCTGACACTCGCCAGCTACCCGCAACACCCTCCACAGGATCTTAAGACTTCTGGTGAGTGGAGCACAGCTTCTGCTCCAATCCAATTGCGTGGGACCTGAGACTGCATTAGTTAGGGAAGCAGAAACCGGCCTGAGTAGGGCCACAGGCCTCATCCGGCCGGATCAGCACCAGGGTAGCGGGAGCGCAGAGTTGCCTGACACCCTCCAGCTACCCACGACACCCTCCGCAGGATTTTGGGACTGCTGGTGAGTGGAACACAGCTTCTGCTCCAGTCCAATCATGCGGGACCTGAGACTGCTCTGGTTGGGGAGAGAGAAATCCGGCCTACATAGGGCCACAACCCTCTTCCGGTCAGAAAAGCACCGGGGCAGCTGGGGCGCAGGGTCGGGTGACACTCACCAGCTACCCACAACACCCACCACAGGATCTTAAGACTTCTGGAGAGTGGAACACAGCTTCTGCTCCAATCCAATTGCACGCGGGACCAGAGACTGCATTAGTTAGGGAAGCAGAAAAATGGCCTGAGTAGGACCACAGGCCTCTTCCGGCTGGACCAGCACCGGGGTACCATCAGCTACCGACGACCCCCGCCGCAGGATTTAGAGACTGCTGGTGAGTGGAACACAGCTTCTGCTCCAATCTTTAAACAGTGACAATGATAACAACTAACCCCAGAGATTACCAGATGGCGAAAGGTAAACGTAATAATCTTACTAACAGAAACCAAGACCACTCACCATCATCAGAACCCAGCACCCCCACTTCGCCCAGTCCAGGGCACCCCAACACACCGGAAAAGCTAGACACGGATTTAAAAGCATATCTCCTGATGATGATAGAGGACTTCAAGAAGGACTTTAATAACACACTTAAAGAAATGCAGGAGAACACTGCTAAACAGGCAGAAGACAATAAAGAGGAAGCACAAAAATCCCTTAAAGAATTGCAGGAGAACACTGCTAAAGAGTTACAAATCCTTAAAGAAAAACACGATAACATAATCAAACAGGTAGAAGTCCTTACAGAAAAACAGGAAAACACATCCAAACAGATGATGGAAATGAACAAAACCATACTAGACCTAAAAAGGGAAGTAGACACAATAAAGAAAACCCAAAATGAGGCAACACTGGAGATAGAAACCCTAGGAAAGAAATCTGGAACCATAGATAGGAGCATCAGCAACAGAATACAAGAGATGGAAGAGAGAATCTCAGGTGCAGAAGATTCCATAGAGAACATCGGCACAACAATCAAGGAAAATGTAAAATGCAAAAAGATCCTAACTCAAAACATCCAAGAAATACAGGACACAATGAGAAGACCAAACCTACGGATAATAGGAGTGGATGAGAATGAAGATTTTCAACTCAAAGGACCAGCAAACATCTTCAACAAAATTATAGAAGAAAACTTCCCAAATCTAAAGAAAGAGATGCCCATGAACATACAAGAAGCCTACAGAACTCCAAATAGGCTGGAGCAGAAAAGAAATACCTCCCGACACATAATAATCAGAGCAACAAATGCTCTAAATAAAGATAGAATACTAAAAGCAGTAAGAGAAAAAGGCCAAGTAACATATAAAGGCAAGCCTATCAGAATTACACCAGATTTTTCACCAGAGACTATGAAAGCCAGAAGATCCTGGACGGATGTTATACAGACACTAAAAGAACACAAATTCTAGCCCAGGCTACTATACCCAGCCAAACTCTCAATTAACATAGATGGAGAAACCAAAGTATTCCACGACAAAACCAAATTCACACATTATCTCTCCACGAATCCAGCCCTTCAAAGGATAATAACAGAAAAAAACCAATACAAGGACAGGAACCACGCCCTAGAAACAACAAGAAGGTAATCCCTCAACAAACCTAAAAGAAGACAGCCACAAGAACAGAATGCCAACTTTAACAACAAAAATAACAGGAAACAACAATTACTTTTCCTTAATATCTCTTAATATCAATGGACTCAACTCCCCGATAAAAAGACATAGACTAACAAACTGGCTACACAAACAAGACCCAACATTTTGCTGCTTACAGGAAACTCATCTCAGAGAAAAGGATAGACACTACCTCAGAATGAAAGGCTGGAAAACAATTTTCCAAGCAAATGGCATGAAGAAACAAGCTGGAGTAGCCATTCTAATATCTGATAAGATTGACTTCCAACCCAAAGTCATTAAAAAAGACAGGGAGGGACACTTCATACTCATCAAAGGTAAAATCCTCCAAGAGGAACTATCAATCCTGAATATCTATGCTCCAAATACAAAGGCAGCCACATTCATTAAAGAAACTTTAGTAAAGCTCAAAGCACACATTGCACCTCATACAATAATAGTGGGAGACTTCAACACACCACTTTCACCAATGGACAGATCATGGAAACAGAAACTAAACAGGGACACAGTGAAACTAAGAGAAATTATGAATCAAATGAATCTGGCAGATATCTACAGAACATTCTATCCTAAAACAAAAGGATATACCTTCTTCTCAGCACCTCATGGTACCTTCTCCAAAATTGACCACATAATTGGTCACAAAGCAGGCCTCAACAGATATAAAAATATTGAAATTGTCCCATGCATCCTATCAGATCACCATGGACTAAGGCTGATCTTCAATAACAAAATAAATAATAGAAAGCCAACCTTCACGTGGAAACTGAACAACACTCTTCTCAATGATACCTTGGTCAAGGAAGGAATAAAGAAAGAAATTAAGAACTTTTTAGAGTTCAATGAAAATGAAGCCACAACATACCCAAACTTATGGGATGCAATGAAAGCATTTCTAAGAGGAAAACTCATAGCTCTGAGTGCCTCCAAAAGGAAACTAGAGAGAGCACACATTAGCAGCTTGACAACACACCTAAAAGCACTAGAACAAAAGGAAGCAAATTCACCCAAGAGGAGTAGATGGCAGGAAATAATCAAACTCAGGGGTGAAATCAACCAAGTGGAAACAAGAAAAATTATTCAAAGAATCAACCAATCAAGGAGCTGGTTCTTTGAGAAAATCAACAAGATAGATAAACCCTTAGCCAGACTCACTAGAGGGCACAGGGAAAGCATCCTAATTAACAAAATCAGAAATGAAAAAGGAGACATAACAACAGATCCTGAAGACATCCAAAACACCATCAGATCCTTCTACCAAAGGCTATACTCAACAAAACTGGAGAACCTGGATGAAATGGAGAAGTTCCTAGACAGATACCAGGTACCAAAGTTGAATCAAGATCAGGTTAATGATCTAAACAGCCCTATATCCCCCAAAGAAATAGAAGCAGTCATTAATAGTCTCCCAACCAAAAAAAGCCCAGGACCAGATGGGTTTAGTGCAGAGTTCTATCAGACCTTCAAAGAAGATCTAATCCCAGTTCTTCACAAACTATTCCACAAAATAGAAACAGAAGGTACTCTACCCAACTCATTCTATGAAGCCACAATTACTCTGATACCTAAACCACAAAAAGACCCAACAAAGATAGAAAACTTCAGACCAATATCCCTTATGAATATTGATGCAAAAATCCTCAATAAAGTTCTTGCTAACCGAATCCAAGAACACATCAAAACAATCATCCATCCTGACCAAGTAGGTTTCATCCCAGGGATGCAGGGATGGTTCAATATACGGAAATCCATCAACGTAATCCAGTATATAAACAAACTCAAAGACAAAAACCACATGGTCATCTCGTTAGATGCGGAAAAAGCATTTGACAAGATCCAACACCCATTCATGATAAAAGTCTTGGAAAGATCAGGAATTCAAGGCCCATACCTAAACATGATAAAAGCAATCTACAGCAAACGAGTAGCCAAAATCAAAGTAAATGGTGAGAAGCTTGAAGCAATCCCTCTAAAATCAGGGACTAGACAAGGCTGTCCACTTTCTCCATACCTATTCAACATTGTACTTGAAGTCCTAGCCAGAGCAATTCGACAACAAAAGGAGATCAAAGGGATACAAATTGGAAAAGATGAAGTCAAAATATCACTTTTTGCAGATGATATGATAGTATATATAAGTGACCCTAAAAATTCCACCAGAGAACTCCTAAGCCTGATAAACAGCTTCGGTGAAGTAGCTGGATATAAAATTAACTCAAACAAATCAATGGCCTTTCTCTACACAAAGAATAAACAGGCTGAGAAAGAAATTAGGGAAACAACACCCTTCTCAATAGTCACAAATAATATAAAATATCTTGGCGTGACTCTAACTAAGGAAATGAAAGATCTGTATAATAAAAACTTCAAGTCTCTGAAGAAAGAAATTACAGAAGATCTCAGAAGATGGAAAGATCTCCCATGCTCATGGATTGGCAGGATCAACATTGTAAAAATGGCTATCTTGCCAAAAGCAATCTACAGATTCAATGCAATCCCCATCAAAATTCCAAATCAATTCTTCAACGAATTAGAAAGTGCAATCTGCAAATTCATCTGGAATAACAAAAAACCTAGGATAGCAAAAACTCTTCTCAAGGATAAAAGAACCTCTGGTGGAATCACCATGCCGGACCTAAAGCTCTACTACAGAGCAATTGTGATAAAAACTGCATGGTACTGGTATAGTGACAGACAAATAGACCAATGGAATAGAATTGAAGACCCAGAAATGAACCCACACACCTATGGTCACTTGATCTTCGACAAGGGAGCTAAAAACATCCAGTGGAAGAAAGACAGCATTTTCAACAAATGGTGCTGGCACAACTGGTTGTTAACATGTAGAAGAATGCGAATCGATCCATTCCTATCTCCTTGTACTAAGGTCAAGTCTAAGTGGATCAAGGAACTTCACATAAAACCAGAGACACTGAAACTTATAGAGGAGAAAGTGGGGAAAAGCCTTGAAGATATGGGCACAGGGGAAAAATTCCTGAATAGAACAGTAATGGCTTGTGCTGTAAGATCGAGAATTGACAAGTGGGACCTCATGAAACTACAAAGCTTCTGCAAGGCTAAAGACACCATCAATAAGACAAAAAAACCACCAACAGATTGGGAAAGGATCTTCACCTATCCTAAATCAGATAAGGGACTAATATCCAATATATATAAAGAACTCAAGAAGGTGGACTCCAGAAAGTCAAATAACCCCATTAAAAAATGGGGCTCAGAACTGAACAAAGAATTCTCACCTGAGGAATACCGAATGGCAGAGAAGCACCTGAAAAAATGTTCAACATCCTTAATCATCAGGGAAATGCAAATCAAAACAACCCTGAGATTCCACCTCACACCAGTCAGAATGGCTAAGATCAAAAATTCAGGTGACAGCAGATGCTGGCGAGGATGTGGAGAAAGAGGAACACTCCTCCATTGTTGGTGGGATTGCAAGCTTGTACAACCACTCTGGAAATCAGTCTGGCGGTTCCTCAGAAAATTGGACATAGTACTACCGGAGGATCCAGCAATACCTCTCCTGGGCATATATCCAGAAGATGCCCCAACCGGTAAAAAGGACACATGCTCCACTATGTTCATAGCAGCCCTATTTATAATAGCCAGAAGCTGGAAAGAACCCAGATGTCCCTCAACAGAGGAATGGATACAGAAATTATGGTACATTTACACAATGGAGTACTACTCAGCTATTAAAAAGAATGAATTTATGAAATTCCTAGCCAAATGGATGGACCTGGAGGGCATCATCTTGAGTGAAGTAACACAATCACAAAAGAACTCACACAATATGTATTCATTGATAAGTGGATATTAGCCCAAAACTTAGGATACCCAAGATATAAGATACAATTTGATAAACGCATGAAACTCAAGAAGAATGAAGACCAAAGTATGGACACTGTGCACCTTCTTAGAATTGGGAACAAAACACCCAGGGAAGGAGTTACAGAGACAAAGTTCGTAGCTGTGATGAAAGGATGGACCATTTAGAGACTGCTGTATCCAGGGATCCGTCCCATAATCAGCTTCTAAACGCTGACACCATTGCATACACTAGCAAGATTTTGCTGAAAGGACCCAAATATAGCTGTCTCTTGTGAGACGATGCCGGGGCCTAGCAAACACAGGAGTGGATGTTCACAGTCAGCTATTGGATGTATCACAGGGCTCCCAATGGAGAAGCTAGAGAAAGTACCCAAGGAGCTAAAGGGATCTGCAACCCTATTGTTGGAACAACATGATGTACTAACCAGAACCCTGGAGCTCTTGTCTCTAGCTGCATATGTATCGAAAGATGGCCTAGTCGGCCATCAATGGAAAGAGAGGCCCATTGGACTTGCAAACTTTATATGCCCCAATATAGGGGAATGCCAGGGCCAAAAGAATGGGAATGGGTGGGTAGGGAAGTGGGGGGCACTATGGGGGACTTTTGGGATAGTATTGGAAATGTAATTGAGGAAAATATGTAATAAAAATATTAAAAAAAAATAGAAGAGTGAAAACAGTATTTCTCTCTAAAGGTTTGGATTGGAGTAAAAATAAGGAACAGAGAAGTCATAAAAATAAAACGAGATTTCAGGCCCACAACATTAAATAATTCCAACTAAGAGGTGCCAACTGTTAACTACCATGACTGTATCCTTCCACCAAGGCTACTGTGTCATTTGCAGTCCCTTGAACCTACAGGCCATACTTATATCTCACCTATGACTGGCATAAACTTCAGGGAAGGATATAGCTAACCAACCTCCCCTAACAAAAAGGAGACAGATTACACCCTACATCCCAGTGAACTGAGTCTCAAATCCTTTAGGATGAAATCTGATGATAATTTTTTTTTAAGTTAAAATAAATGGTACAAGGAGTGAAAGGAAAGGCTGATGCTACAGGTTTCAGCTCGCTCCAGGAAGCCTTCCCAAAGCTCTGCCACACTTAGCAGAGTCTCTTTCTGCCACAGCTCTGCTTTGCATTCAAACCCAGTTGCCTTCAAGTGCAGAGGCTGGATTTGGCAGGATCTCAATCACAGGGCTTCAGAGACTGCTTTGAATCAGCTGCTTTCTTAAGCTGGGCCATCTCCTCTGCCAGCTTACCTGGCTAGGAATTGGGTCCAAGCAGAACACATGCAGGCCTGTGCCTTTCTGTCCTGCTGACAGCCCAATGTGCTTAGATTCATGTGTGCTTTGGATTCCAAAAACAGCCCAGACACACTACCACATCTGCTGGTTCTTTCTGCCTCCACAGACTATAAGTGTTGAATTAAAGTATGCTGTAGTGTTGTGGGTGAGGGATGGGAGGATGATTCTATAGTTTTAGGAGTTGCCTAGGAACAAACTCTTAGACAAAATAACAAGAGTTGGAAGTCCCCCCCATGCCTTTGTCTCTGTGTAGTTGGGTGCCGAGAGCCCATGCATCAGTACAGACCCATTCTGATAGACTAACCCTTGATTTTACATTCAATTCTCAGACAAACAGGGCTGAGGGCTTTTGTGGGTTAGGCTAGAATATTCAAAGTATTTATGGTTTTTTTTTTTTTTTTTTGTAGAGAAAACACAAAATCCTGATTTGGGGAGTTTGGTTTGGCACTTCATCATGAGTTTGTTTATTATTCATCATGAGTTTGTTTGTGTTCATGGTATTTAGGGAGGTGGGAATATTTTTCTCCTGAGATTCTAGGTTCCACTAGAGCTAAAACAGGATGTTCTTTTGCATATGTCTGAGATTTTCTTTTCCCCTGGTCATACTTGCAGCAGATTTCTTGTTAGTTCCCAGGGTGAGTGCAGACTAGAGATGCTGGGAAGATTGGGATGTGAGGAGGAGGCCTGCAGACAGATACTGTGGCTCTGACTGAAGAAAGTAAGAGACAAGGATGTCTGTGAGGGCTCAGTGTCTCTGGATTCATCTTTTGGCTCACAGCTAGGTTGGGTGACTGACAGGAGGGTAGAAAAATCATTTTCCTGGAGTGGAACTGATTCAAGATGTTATCCCACTGCTACTCGGATCGGTTTGGTCAGTGGTGCCTGCATGAAAAACTTCTCATTTGTTTTGATGGCTCTAAGCTGTCCGAGCTACCGAAGCAAGGTATAAAGATGGCATCTAGTGAGTTTCTCTCTCTTTTCATATTAGAAATAACAGAATCAATTCATACATTTTCAAAAAGTGTTCCCAAACACTTTAGCTCACATCTGAGGATCTGTCTGTCTGTCTGTCTGCCTGCCTGCCTGCCTGCCTGCCTGCCTCTACTTTACTGGCCCATACCTCTTTATAGTATCAACCTCAAGATAAATAAGTAGTGTGTTTGGTGCCAAACTACCTCATCTCTGTGTGCCTTAGGCAGGGGTATGTCTGTGGTGCCTTTCATAACTAGAAGGTGGGTAGAGTCAGTCTTTGTTGTTCACTTAAAGTTTTTGTTGTCTGTAAATTAAACACTCAGATAGGCATTAGAAAGTTCTTATAGTCTATTAATAAGCATAAGCAATAAGGAATTACTTTTTATAGTTTAGGAATCTGGGTTCTATATCATTATTGTCTTAAATTATTATTATATACTAAGAAAGTCTTGCTTATTAATTGATTGATGATTGATTAATTATGCAGAATGAACTGCGTCAGGAATTCTTCCACCTGAGAAGCTGTGAACTAAGCCTATTATACTACTCCTAGAATGGAGGAGACTTAGTTTAACTAATTTGCTGGCTGTTCCTTGAGCAAGGACTGAAGCCAGGACATACTGAAGGAGGCTAGCTCGGACTAACTGCCCTCCCACATTTTCCTTCCCTTCCCTATCATCTACGGAGTGGAACATATCATTCTCAGGTCCTTGGATGAAAGTCTAAGACAAAGGGTCTTCACTAACCTTGCAGCTTGTCGTTGGCTTTCCCTGGAGGTTCATGGAGGAAAGAAAGACAAGAAAGTATTTAACTCTAACATTTAAAATGGTGATGTTTTGTTGTATAGCACAGTAGGGTAATTATAGTTGACAATGATTAATCATGTATTTCAAAATATCTAGTAGAGAAGATTTTTGGTGGCCCTGGCACACACACACACACACACATACACACAATGATAAATGCTTCAAGTGATAGATACACCAATTGCCAATTGTCCTGGTTTGAGAATCACACATCATATAGATGTATTGAAATATCACAGAGCATCCTGTAAATTATGCTGATACTGCATAGTAACATTGGGAGGAGAGGAAAGGAGGACTTGGCCAGGGAATGAAACTTAACGACTGGTGATGACCACGTTTCCAGATGTTTGTCTTCCTCATCAAGTGTCATCTCAGACGACATGGATAAAAACAAAAGAGCAAGTTCCCTCATTTAGTGTAATTAATTAATTCTTATAGAGAAACCAAGTATTGGAGGCTCTTAAAACACAGTTTTTTAAAGCACAAAATAAGATTCAGTGGTCTTCCCTGGACTACAAGCTCATTGTTACAGTATCTGGGTAGCCCTCTAACTCCTTCACATGTCACTTTCTGAAGTTTCAGTCTCATGTCACCTATTCAGGCTCTTCTGATTCTCAAACATGCCAACACGACCACCGGGACATTGCATCTGTGATTTTCTTTGCCTCCAAAGCCTCTCCCTCATATAGTCACACAGTTTTTCTCACTTCTTTTCCCCAATTTAACACACTACATTAGAAAGGTCCCTGAGACCTCCTCAGTTCAAATATTACTCAAGCCTCTGCACACACTCATGTATGCCCACAGGCACGCTCACATGCTCTCACTCAATGGGAATCTCTCCACACCATCCGACTGAGAAATCAGTGGAGGACAAAGTCAGAAGGGCATGAAGCCTTCACCTTTTAGCATAGTACAGCTGAATAGATCCTGGGGTCTTTAAATCAGGATTATCTCCTTCTGTCCAGTAGCATGAAAATGTCTCCAGTTCAGGGGAACGGCACTTGGTAAATCGAGGTTTTCCAGAAGAACCTGCAGAATAAGAAGAAAAGGCATACATGGAGTGAGGAAGGACATGTGACATTCCCAAGGAACATAACTGCTGAAGTGTGTAAACTATGGAGATAAAGCCAATCTCTCTGGGAGGTGATACTAACATCTGGAAAGGCACTTTTCTGGGCTCACCTTCTCAGCAGCTATTCCTTTCTACTGTCAGTCATCAATTTTGAAGCCAAAAAGTTGTGACTTTATTTCCTGCATTATTCTGTAGGGCCTGTTTAAGACCCAGAGCTAGTGGAAAGGTTATGAGGGCAAGTAGTTCATTTGAAAGATGAAAGACATGCCTAGGCCTAGAAGTCTGATAATAGGCAGAGAGGAGAAAAGTCCTAAGGAGGAATGCTTAAGCCTAACAGTGGCATTGCTTAGCATCTACTGTAGCATCCCAGAAAAGAATGTTGCAATTCACAAGAGTTCAACCTTTGTACCCTAGATTAATTCCCACTTGTACAAATGAGTGTTGGAACTGAAGATGTTCCACGTTCTGAAGAAATTTTAGCATTAGCACTGCTTGTACTCAAAAGATCTTGGAAGATCATTGGTAGTCATTTCCATTTCTTCTTTGGATGTGTGTGTGTGTGTGTGTGTGTGTGTGTGTGTGTGTGTGTGTGTGTACATGAGGGTGTGTGTATCTGTGTGTGTTTGTGTAGGCCAGAGGTTGACTGTACTGGCTGATTTTGTGTGTTAACGTTACACAAACTGGAGTTATCATAGAGAAAGTAACCTCCCTTGAGGAAATGCCTCCATGAGATCCAGCTGTAAGGCATTTTCTCATTTAGTGATCAAGGGGGGAAGGCATAGCTCATTGCAGGTGGTACCATCTCTGGTCTGGTAGTCTTGGGTTCTATAAGAAAGCAGGCTGAGCAAGCCAGGGTAGGCAAGCCAGTAAATAACATCTCTCCAAGGCTTCTGCATCAGGTCCTGCTTCCTGACCTGCTTGAGTTCCAGTCCTGACTTCCTTTGGTGATGAACAGCAATGTGGAAGTGTAGACTGAATAAACCCCTTTCTCCCCTACTTGATTCTTGGTCATGACGTTTGTGCAGGAATAGAAACCCTGACCAAGACAAATAATTACCAGCATAGAGGGATATTTCTGTGACAACCTGACCATGTTTTGGGGAAGACTATGGAAGGATTTTGAAACATTGGGCTAGAGAGCCATTGGGTATTAAGAGCTCTATGGGATGTTCTGTAGGATCTTGGAATTAGAAAGTGATGTTGGTTATACAAAGTTCAGTGTGAGGTAACTTTTATGCAGGTATTGATATTCACTGGAGTTTGGTAAATGCTCTAAAAGCTGGTGAATTCTATTTGCTTACTTCTCATGTGATATTTTCAAGAAAATTTGGAGACTTGTAAATAAGTTATGTTATCGTCACTTTCTTAGCTCCATTTTGATTTTTAAAGACTCATACAGTCCCAAATTTGACTAATATTTGTAGCAAAGAATGTACGTTTTGTGCTGAATCTGAATTATTTCTTATTTTAATACTACAATGTGTAAATTATACAGTCCAAGTCCCCTGTGTGAACATAGCAAGTATGTCCACAATTTGACAACTGTGGCATTTACTTTGATTGTGAGATTGGACAGTTTCCTGCTTGTGGCCCCTGATGTGTTGCTATGATATCTTACCATCTGATTGTAAAATTATTTTGTTAAAACAGCTAATAAAAATACAGTTGTTTTTTAAAAACCTATTTAAAATATGTAAGGCAAGAAGTTATGAAGTTCACTAACTATAAGGTAACAAAATTCCTTGATATCTTCTATTGGGTAGTCACTTTTGCAATTCCAAAGCCATTACTATTAGTTTGGGCCTCCACTGTCCTGGGAACAGAGTTTTATAATTCACTGCACAAAAAACACTGCTCGATCCCTTGTCCATATGAAAAGCTCCCCAGTGGGACTTAGCTGAAGCAATTCTATGTGGAGTTGTCAGGTCCTTTGAAATTCAAATTCCTGCTAAGAAATCCACAGACAGAAATAAAACTTACATGTTTGAATTTATTGAAGAATTAAGTAAATATTGATGCTTATGTTCCATCCTTTAAAATTCTGTTTAGTTGGTAATTTATGGGTCAATGATTTGTTTGTATTTTGGACTTTTAAATGTTTCCCAGTGGCTTTCATAAGTAGCATTTGGCGGTTAATTTAGGAGCCACTAGGTCATATCAGAATTTCCTTTCTGAGAGTCAGCAGGCATTCTGTTTGCAACTATTCATTGGAGGGTCTTGTCTGAATTTCATATGTCAAGTTCTTAGCTAGCAATGTCAGGAGAAAGAAGTGTTGGAACATTACAATGCAAGCCTGACTGTATAGCAATGCCTTTGCAAAATCAAGTTGACAGCACTGAAAACTTGGAATCTGAAGTTAGAGGGGGCCTTATTGCTAGAGGAAAGCAGTGGGCAAATGAGCCCTGACTCTGTTTTTTTGTTTGAGAACATTAATTCTGAATGACAATGATATACCCTTTTATATATAACCTCATCTTTCTCTTTTAAAAACCGTATCAAAAATACATTCTTCTCTCATACAATATAGCTAAATTACAGGTTTCCCTCCCTCCACTCCTCCTGGATCCCCCTCATATTCCCTTTGCCTCAGATCCACTCCTGCTCCATTTTCTCTTCAGAAAAGAGCAGGCCTCCAAGAGCCAAGAGCCAAATAGGACAAAACAAGATAACAATAAGACAAGGAAAAAGCCCTCCTATCAAGGCTGGACAAAGCAAACCAATAGGAGGAAAAGAGTCCCAAGAGCAGGCAAAAGAGTCAGAGACACAGTTCCAAATGCAATGAGCACACTTTTGTAGTGAGCACATGTGATGTTAGTTTATGTCAGCATAATCTAATATCACCTGGAAAGGGTCTCATTGAGAACTGTCTATATTAGCTTGGTCTGTGTGGCATGTCTGTGGGAGACTATCCTGATTATGTTAGTTGAAGTGGGAAGACTTGTCCACTGTGAGTGGCACCATTTCCTGGTTAGAACATGTAAGAGTGAAGGAAGGCAGTAAGAAGAGCACGAGTATGCATTTACTGTCTCTCTGCTCAGCTCTTACTACCGATGTGACTGGCTGTTTCAAGTTCTTGTGGCTTGGTTTCCATATAATGCTGGACTGTGACTCCTTTTTATGAGGTAAAATAAACCCTTTCTTTCTCAAGTTGCTACTGTTAAGAGTATTTTTATCACATCAACAAAAAATTAAGTAAGATAACACACTAAAAGATTTTGGTTTTAGGGTTGGGTTCCATTCATTTGTGCATTGCTCAACAATCACTGAGCAATTACTTATGGGTAGTCAGTAGATTAATAATCTTTACTTCCTTAAGTAGCATATTTAGTCCAAGGATTATGGCAAACAAGACAGAACATTTTACATAGAGAGGTTGGGTTCACCTCTGAGAGGGAAAAACTATTAGTTACTGTTTCTTAGTAATTTCTGCCCTGCAAATATTCTCCTGTTATGTGGAATTACTATCACTATATTTTTGAGTTCTTATGTATAAAATATGTATATATTTTAAAATTGGTTTATGTGTACAACACACTTCTATTGTATAAAAAGAATGACCAACCTGGCAAATACAGTGATACATTTCATAGATATGTCCTCTAAATCACAGAAAAGAAAATAGTTTCCTTCTAATCCTTAAAAGTGTATTTCAAAGAACACAGTGAATTGCATTCTCTTATGTGTGTACCACTAATATCATCCTTAAAATACTCAGGTATATACTGGTGCTACGTGCTGCTAGGTGACACATCATTGTCCTCAGCCAAGAGTTCTCAAGTAAGGTTTTGTTTCCTTTCCATTAGACATTTGGCAATGACTGGAGACATTATGGCTTGGTAGAGAGGTGATGCTGGCATCTATTAGAGATGTGAACAATGCATAGGACAATGGGCATGGCAAACAAAAGTCTGAACTGATATCAGTCCTGCCTTGTTCCAAATAAGCTACAGCATGAGAGTACAGAATACTTTTCTAAAATTCAAATATATGCACATAGAATGAAATAAACACACAAATATCTATAGCTTCAATCTCTCCTACTCCATAGCTTATCTAAATTTTGTTGTTGTTCAACAAAGAAAAATATTTTGCATTTTTATTTCCATAGGATAGTCTTGGGCAATTCATGTCAGATATTCAATGTTTCATTTAATTTAGAAGCATTTATGAAGCCTTGCTGGCACTCTTAAGTTGCACTAAGAAACACAAAAATAACATTGTACCTGAATTCTGATTTTGAAGAGTTAATGGGCTGCAGATAAAAATAAGGTATGCACATATTATAAAACAATGATTGCTTTAGTAAATCAGAGAAAGAAATGGTTACTAAGAACTGAAGGGATTCTATGAGGATTGTGACCTCAGTATACCAAGGCTAGAGGAAGGTTTCAAAGAAAAGGAAGGAAGGAGTAAGCAGTTCTATCTAGTTTCCTGAGATGAAAAACAAGCAGATGAATTTACTAACCAAACATCATCAGTAAGTGTTATGTTAGAGTTAGGTTTGTTTACCCATGTATCTACTAGACTAAGATCATTATTCTAGCATGCTCTGACCATCTGTCTCTGCATATTAAGATTGAGACTGATGGGACTAGATTTCACTATAGCAGAAGGCATCATGCAAACCTGAAAAGGATGGTGGCAACCAATATTTCTACCTAGCTGTGACACCCATGAGCCACATCAATAACTAGTCTGGGGCAATGACTTTGGTGCAGTAGTAGCACACATACTTTAGTGATAACCAACGGCTCTCTCTTGAATTTAAGACCCACTCAACAAGAGGGAAACCATGGTTGATATTGGAATTTTCAGTGCTAATGAAGTCATGATTGTTAGTGGAGAATCTACAACTACTTCTTTACTAAACCATCATAATCTCTAACACCAATCTATAAAACATTTGTCCTTACTGTGTATAAACATACATAGATAAATGTCGTCTTTACTCCTGGCCAACAGATCAAGACTACTTCAGAAAAACCACAGCCAATCAAAATACAATTGTAGAGTCCAATCCCAATAAATATATCTATAAAATACCTCCACACCTAAGACTCAGAGAACATTGCAGAGGAGGGGTTGGGAGTACTGTAGGGTCCAGAGGATCAGGGAGTTTTCTGTGAGATTGTGTCTCCTAGGGATGTTAGAAAATATACCCACAATGTCTTATTACCAATATGACCAAAACATGAACTGAACAACAGACATGCCAAAGCGGATGAGGGAAGAGCCCACGAATCTTCAACCCTATACAAAGAACTATAGGTGACTGAAGAAATCTTGGAGTGGGAGAAGTGATTGTCTCCAGAGAAAAGCACATCAATTGACTATCTAATGTCAAAGAGTCAGCCCTGAAAACACACATACAAGTAACATTATACAGACTGAACAGGCTATATTTAGAAATGTACGTGTGTGTATGTATATGCATATATGTATAAATACATATATACATGCAATAATGATTAATGAAAAATGAGGTCATGAATTTGAAGGAGAGTGAAGAGGGGCATATGAGAGGGTTTGGCGGGGTGGAAATGGAAGGGAGAAATTTTGTAGCCATATTATAATCTCAAAAGAAAAGAAAAGAAAAAAGATTGAGATCTGTGGATTGGGTACCTTCGTGCTAACTCTTTCCAATTGGACTAGTGGGTCTAAGTTCTGGCAGCATATTATGATCACTTGGAATATTAAAAAGAATACCTTGGAGGACTAATTTAATTAGATTAGGGTGATGCCTGAGCATTGTTGAAATGCTCCAGGTGATTGTGATGTGTTGAGGATCACTGAATAGAACAATGAGCTTCTATATTACACTAGCACAACAATGGGTTTCTCAAGTGTTTATGCTGAAAGGCCCTTCAGATACCGAGTCTTGGGGGAAAACATGCCAAATAGGGATTGCATTAGCAAAGTGAAGCAGCATGTACTGAATCCTGGGGAAGCGGGGTGTGGGGGGCACAATTCCATGTAATGAAGATGCAAAACTGCTTCTGTAGCTCTCAGAGGATGGCAACAGGGTCAGCATGACTCTCTGCTGTCCATGATTGGTTTGGCACCTCTCAAATAGATCAGGTCTTGACTTCCACTGGCATGGAGTGGACATGTGAGCTCACAGCTGTGTTCCAGGGTTTCTCCCATTGTAGTTTTTAATACACTACAAGAGTTCAGCTAAGAGTCCCACTGTGTAAGTTGCTGAGTCACGGAAGTTAGTGTAAGAGTCTTGGAAACAGATCCTGGGAGCAAGGCTGACTCTCAGGCTTCAGCTCTGTGTGAGTCCAGAGAGAAGAGTTGTGGTAAGCTTTGGCAGAGAGTTACAACTGCCCATAGATCACAGCATTAATATAGCCATGGAAATATGAGCTTGGAAACTAGTGGGATTTGAGATTGATTCTCAAATGTACAACTTGCTAGCAGAATTATAGTCCTTATTCTTTATAGTCACTGAGATGTGAATTACACTGAGTACTTGACTTGTGGACTACTACCAGGACTGAGGAGAGCTACACACTATTTCTAGTGCTTTAGTAGATCTAGATACAGCTGCAAATTGACCTTTAAGGAAAAACAGCAAAACTTTACTTGATCTTAGTCCTCATAATTAAAATTAAAATAAAAATACTTCATAATTAAAATATGAATCCTTGGCAAGGTGAAACTCCTCATAGCTAACCAAAATGGAAGCTTTTTTTTTTTCTATTTGTCTACTTAGAATTTCCATATTAAGTGTCTAGAATCCAACAGAACTTTTTACACCTCTGCACTTTGGGTATTTTAGACTAGGTAATCCATGTTCCCAGTGCCTTATTATGCATTTGAAATATTTAACATCATTCCTACCCTCTGCCTAGTAGATGCTAGGAGCATTCTTTGCATGACGGCCATGTCTCTCCACATTCCCAGAATTTACATCTTGGGCAACAGAATCACATTTGGTGATAATAGCTTCTGAATGGAAATGTATCACAGGATTACAAAACTATTCTGATTACTTTTAACTTGAGTAATTGAAAAATATTTTTGTGTAAAGTATATGCATGCTATTTGTGTGTGTGTATGTGTGTGTGTGTGTATGTGTGTGTGTTGTAGGTATGCACATTTTATGGTGTATGTGTATGGAAATCAGAGGACAAGCTTCATTGTTGGGTCTCACCTTCTGCCTTGTTTGAGACACATTTCTTTGTTCTTCATAATTGCCTATACCAAGAGAGATGATCCATGAGCTCTGGAGTATTGGAGATACATGCTGTTGCACCATGGGTTCTGGAAGTCTGAATTGAGCTCTCACACTTGCATGGCAAGTACTTTGTCAACTGAGTCATCTCTTCTGTCTTACCCTATCCCCTGACTTTGAATATAAGCAGAATATTTACTGAAGCATTGTGTAAAAGTATTCTAGAAGAGATTAGGTTCCGACTGTATGCCATACTCCTAGCATGTGCTTTGTCATTTCATACACACACTTCTGTGTATAAAATATTGTGTGTTAGTGTTGTGATCCTAACTTATAGCTAAGGGGCTGCTTCTGAGAGGTCAGATAATTTCTTGACAAAACACAGATGCAGTAAATGGTAAAGCTGGAACATGAAACCACAATTTTCTCACTTCAAAGTTCTTCTCCCCATATGGTATGCTGTAGGATTTTTCCTTCTTGGCATTAAGTTCAAAGAGTTATAAGCATCTATGAGCTGCTAGATAGCTGTAGAGACCAAGGCTAGAGACTAAGTGCTGTGGACACAATCTGAAAACACCTTATATTTAACCTTTTACTCCATGTATGTAAAATAAATGGGAAAACATCATAATTATGAGAAACATATGCAATGCCTTCAGGATGTGCCAGATTTATTTTCACAGAAATGAGAAACTGAAGATGTCCCAGAATGAAAAAACCTTCTGACTGATGGAGAAAATAAGAGTCATAAGAACCCCAAATGAAACATTGTAACATATACTGAAAACACTGTAGTGTTGTTTAAATAAAGGGGATGCAACATTCTAAGCTAGCTTGGGAAATAGGTTATTTACAGGAACTTACTTCTAAATTTCCTTGAGAGGTCAGGAGGCTGGATATATATATATATATATATATATATATATATATATATATATATATGGCCTATATATTGGTGGACAACAGTCCAGGGACAGCTCTCAAGAATAAACTCACTGCCTGCATTTGGTCCTTCCTTTTCCAAGTCAGGAGCTCTGCTCACTTCTATCTCATAGAAATGACATTCATATTCTCATAGAAATGACATTCATACAGGCACAGAACTGTCTTCTGGGACATGGCTTTGGCTTATTTAGAGTCATAGATTCTTAGAGCTTGAAGGTAGCCAGACTTGCCATTCCATTTTACCACAAGCAGAAAAAGATGCTATCTAAAGAGGGACCGAAATTCCAATGATCCTGTGGTTGGTAAAGAGTGATAGTGTGTTCTACTGCCTCTATGAAGTAAAAAGCATGGTTTCTGTTGTTCTGTGCTTATTATGTACCCAAAAGTTGCAAAGCGTAATTAATATCCAAGGGTACCATTTTCAGGGCTTGGCTTGCTCTTGAGCCCCTAGACTGTATGACAGAAAATTATGATGATTTTTAGGTCACAGTGATAAAGTGGAAGCTTATGAGAAATCAAAATGAAGAGTCATTCTGAATAGTAAGTTATGTTCCAGCATCCAATGAATTCAAATTTCAGATGTCACTCTATTTCAATACACTAGGTGGCAGCAAATAGGTATTTAGGTACACCGTCAATAGACAGGCAGACTGGAAACAAAATGAAACTAAGTCTTTGGGTTTAATGAAAGGGGATTAATTTCTTGATGCTCTCAAACATGCACGCCAAAGCTAGAGCTCTTCTCATAAGCTTTCTTTACAAAGGTTGCCCCTTACAAACTATTAGTGGTGGACAGCTACAGCTTGGATTGCTTGGAGCTGTTCAGGCTGCTGTTTCCTGGGGAGGCGTGGCAATAGGCTATGTATTTAAAGAATGGAGAGTAACAGTCAGGGAGAGGGAATGGGCAGGTTTAAGGGAGCATGTTGCAGGATATGCTCCAGAATCAAAGGGCTGAAAAATAGATGTTAGCAGACTGGTGGGGAATCCTGGCAACAGAGATATTTGTTAAATTAAGTAAAATTAGTATCTACATATTCAGCCATAGGGATCCAAAAGATTATCTAGTGTTGCAGTTGGTTATTTCTAATACTGCGGATCAGACCCATACAGAGTCACTAAGCCCGTGTACATGAGTCACATGTCACATATGCTATGGGAGGAACTTCACAGAAAGAGTGGAAGGGTCACAATTCACAGTGCCTGTTCATAAATTCATCCCTCATCTCTTGGCATTGCAGAAGTTTTTCAGGCTCTTCTTGGCTAATTTAAAGGCTATATGGACTGAAAAGATGTAGCTCAGCTATAATTGTCTTGTAATAAAGAAGTGGCTTAAAAGATTCATATAAAGAAATTTCAAATCAAAGATGAGCTGATAATGTTGTCTCACTGATCAGAATGCAGCCGATGGCATGCTCTTCATAGCCTTAGAACAAGCTCTCAGTTGCTCCAAGCAAATCCAATGGACGGTAGCCTCCCAATCAGGACAGACTCTGAAGACTACTGGAACAGAGATTAACTTCTATTCTTGTTATGGATGAACCTCTAATTTGATGTGTACTGCAACACCTTTAAAATAACATGTTGATAAACCAGATATAGACCCTGCCTTCAAATTCCTGTTTTATAAACCACTAAATGAGAATTATCTCTTCCTAAATAAGTAAACTTGTTTAAAGTATATTTCAAGAAGCATTCTGCTCTAATAAATATTAAACACGTTTTAGAATATCATTTGATTCAGCTATATATAAAATTTAAACATGTATATATATACATATGCATATAGATTATAGTGACATGTGTTGAATTCAGAGCCTGTGTAGAAGCTAAGAAAGCTCTCTACCACTGAGTTATATCCTATCCTGTAAATTTATTTTTATGTATGACCTATGATAAAGAAAATAGAGTACTATGTATGTGTAAGAAACGTGTAAGCATGTGAACATGCAAACTGGCTATATGACTATGATACTAATGGCCTATAGAATCCAGATTTTTATGACTTGAGACAGCTTAATATATTTATAAATAAATAAGTAAAATGAAGCAAAAGACCTAGACTCTCAGTCTTCTGAATTAGTCCACTTTCCATTACCATTAAGAACTATCTGATGCTGAGGAACTTATAAAGAAAAGACATTTATTTATTTTGCAGTTCTGAGACTCAAGATCAAGCCTTTTGGCTTCAGTTTGTCTTTGGTGAGGGGCAACGGAAGGTTGAGAGTGTGGTGAGAGAGATCTCATGGTAACACAGGAAGTCAGAGGGACTAAGTAGTTTGTGTTACATGTTTTTAAAGAATATCTTTCTTGTGAATGAATTGTGATTTGCTAAGAACTATATTAATCCCTTCCAAAGCTAAGTTTCCCAATAATCTAGGACCCATTTTCTAAACACAGCCTCTTAAAGTCCCACCACCTCACAATACTGCCACACTGGGACCAAGTTTCTGACATGAATATTTTTGGAGACACACCATATAGAAACGATAGCATCTCTACAGAAAATAAACTGTCAGTTTGTTATTTAAACACTTCCATTTTATTCTCTTTGGCTTCCATATTTCCCCTGATGTTGCCAGCTATACACTTTTGTGCAAAGGTCCAAGATAAAGAGTTGAGATTTTTATTCCGTTTTAACGCTCCAGATGCCTTCCTCTTTAAAGACTACTCTGT
The DNA here is from genome assembly GCF_978045245.1 of Mus caroli. Taxonomy (NCBI): domain Eukaryota; kingdom Metazoa; phylum Chordata; class Mammalia; order Rodentia; family Muridae; genus Mus; species Mus caroli. The sequence goes on along the minus strand of NW_028227271.1, from coordinate 101,226,826 downwards.
TGGAAGCAGAGTTGCAGGAACTTTACAAAGGAGTTACCTGCCAATCAGATAAAATGTAGCTATGTGGAAAGGAAGGGAGCAGATAGCCGAAGAAAGCAATACTCTAGAGTGAGCCAATACTTTTCTTAACATTACATCTTCCAAATTAAGCAAAATAACTCTTAAAATTGTCTCCAGTATTTTGTGCTATATAAGGAATGACTTAAGTAAAAGTTGTGCACAAGTGTGGAGAAATCAGTTTGCTATATGAGGTGGACACATGGAGAGTTTTCCGTTCAGATGAGAGGCTTCTCTGGCTCTGATGATTTTCCTGTGACAGACTGTCTTTTGGTTCATTCTTTTCTCTCCCTTTGCCTCCCTCCATTCTTTCCTTCCTTTCTGTGGGGGAGGCTCTTGCTCTGCATCTCTGGATGGCCCATAACTCACCATGTAGACCAGGCTGGGCTCAAACTCTCAAAAGTCTCTGTGCCTCTGCCTCTTGAGGGCTGAGATTAAAGATGTGTGCCAACACAACCAGCACCGTTCCTTTCTTTGTAGAGCTAAGTTGTTTGTAGTAATAGTTTATATAAACTGTACTAGAGAAGGTCTATCCCCTTCCTGTGAGCAAATGCTTGGCATATGGATTGATGAATTCTATGCCAGTGCCAGCAAAGGAGTTTGCTTGATCATCACTGGGCATGTGGGCTCTACCCCAGATCTATTGAATTGCTAGCCCAGGCATCTTTGATTTTAATCCTTCGTCTTGATTTTTATGGTTCTAGGTCTCAATTCTCAGGCAGAGTGTGCAGTCTGGTAGTTGAAAAATGAGAAGAGTCAAGTTCAGAGGCTTCTCTTCTGGAATCAGGGCAGCAGACACTCACACTTGAATGGCAATTGAACTCACTTTATGATGTGAGATGTAGGATACAAACCAATGTGTGGCTATTCAGGATATGAAACTGTGGAATTGGAATCCTTCCTTTGAAAAAGACCTATGTGTCTTTGAGATGTGTCTGCCTACACAGGAACCAGGTATTTCCTACAGGCAGCTGGGTGTCAGAAGCAGAAACATCAAAGACAACACAGGACAACTCAGTTCAAGACAACTGCAAGAGGAGTCACTATTATTTCCATTTACAGATATGGATTTAAGTCTTTGAGAGGTTGAATGTCTTACTCATTTTCATTGGGATTCAACTGCTTTGTAAAAGAGAGGGAATAGCTAATGTAGGGAAGAGAATATAAGCTATTTACTTGAACCATTAATAGAATCCAGTGTTTTGTTGGAACAGAGGGGAATAATGAACCTTTCTAAGCTGATGACTTAGTAACCTTGAAGCTGTAGGTCAACAAACAGGAAATAGTCACTTAATTTGGATTGGAACACAGAGTTCTTGTCTCAGGGGAAATTTTATAGAATGTCAACAGCAGCAAATGTTCAGATCAGCTGCTGATTTTCATATTTCCACCGACAGAGAACGCTTAATGCCTTCCCCTCCCTCCTCCCAGTGGACAGTAATGATCCAGTACTGACTTAAGAGCAGTGTCTTTGCATTCAGAGCCACAGTGGCCACTTCTGACACTAATACAACACAGGTGTCCTGGGTGGTCTCTTCTCATGCGGTACTTTCTCAGGTAACTTTATTTACAGATTCAGGCCTGTCTGAGCACTGAGGCAAAGTGCGGTTGCTATTCCCTGTGCCTATGCAGCTAAGTCACATTAGCTAGCATGCCCATGAAGACATTTTGCATGGTCAGTAGTACTGTTTCTCCTGTGACTTTTATTCATGTTTCTTCACCCACCAATGAGGACTGCATGAACAAAGCTGGGTTTAAAATTGCAGGGAAGGAACCGAGGTTCTGGGCAAGTATACCCTGAGTGTGAAACCTTCCTTTTTGATATTAGTAAACTGGTCTTCTCTTCATAGCATCAATTTCTTCCAGATAAATGAAATTGGTATAGCAAGAGTAACCATAGAGAATTATTAGGGAAGCTCCAAATACTACATGTTTAACTAATGTTTATCACCCCTTACCTAGGAAATTTGGCTACCATTATCTGTACCCTAAAGTTCTAATTTTTATCCCCAGATAACAGATAATGGGCTATAATTAATCAGTTACAGTGACGATCCTACTGGTGTGTTATCTTGGTCAGTTCTCTTATCAAGAGTACCAAAGAGGGGGGCTGGTTTGAAGACCTTGGTAAATATGTGAAAAGCAGACTCAAAGATGGGGGCACCATGCCTAGGAAGTTCTACCTCAAGGCTCTCATTCTCAGCTTCTTCCTAACACTCTGTGAGTTTAGAGGACAATTTCTACAGCAAGAGCAGGTAAAGAGGCTGTGGTCCATGGTAGTGAAGGACTGTGTGTGTGTGTGCCTGAGTGTGTGTGTGTGTCCCAGTGTGCGTGTGTACAAATCCCTGAGTTTGAATGTCTGAGATTGAATCACATATCAGGATCTCTTAGCTGCAATGCTTTGGACAAACTACTTTTCTTCCCTGCACTATTCTAGACTTCTGTTAGATATGGAAAATAGCCACCATGTGCTTGCCGGGATTTGAACTCAGGACCTTCGGAAGAGCAGTCAGTACTCTTAACTGCTGAGCCATCTCTCCAGCCCTGAAAAGCATTTTCAAATGGCGAGTCTGGAGGTGAATTTTCTTTCTTGTTCCTTTCAACATTTACAAAACTTCTTACAAGTTTTGGTCAGATAACAGCTCTGCTGGTGTTTTATCTTTTAGAATACCTCAGTGTTTTCTTGATGTAGCAACTTACTTCAGACTCTGTGATAGGCATGATACTAAGACATATATGTTAGGTCCTTGAAATCATAGGGCAAGAAATTGAGGAAGGATAAAGGCATGGTCTTTAAAATAAGCCCAGAGATTCCATCTGATTTTTCAGCTGTACCACAAGAGATTGTCAACCCCATGATATGTAGTCTGTAATTTTGAAATTTATACTATAGCTTCTATGCCAGATTTATTTTTAAAGGCCCCAAACCTCAAGTTCAAGACATAAACATTTGAAAGGTCATAATTTACTATAATCGTCACAAATACTGTGATATAAATTGTTGTACTTTCATTTAATCTTTTAAAAAGTGGGATAAAGGAAATATCTCACTTAATTTTTATAGTGAGCAATCCATCAAGTTCAAATTGTAAATTTTCTTCTAGCATTCCAAATCTTCTGGTTTATGAAGTAGAAAAAAAAGCAGCATCTACATATCCCTAAATACAGACTACAGTGAATCATGCCCAAAATATTTCAAAGAATTTAAGATGGTGTATTTATATTTTGTGTCTATGGGATTGCTTTTGAGCCAGAAGTTTAATATAAGAATGAGGCAAATATACTATAGACTTAGCCCAGGGATATCACATGGAAGTGAGACGAGAGCAAAGGTTATCAAATACATGGCTTTTCTATTTTAGCAAAAAATAACATCCATCTTTTTTATAGTAGTTCTCCTCCAAGTTATTGGGAAGATTAAAAAAGGGGATGAGGTAGAGCTGGAAGAGCAGAGAGGAGAAAATGAGAGCAGACCCACATGTCCCAGAGTGTCCAGAGGTCTATCCAAGACAGAAACCCATCGTTTGGCCTGAATGATGCTGTGTTCAGATTTTTCTCCTGACAGCAGGTGAGCACACAGTGAAACCTCACTTTTATTTTCATATTTCACTGAATATCCACTTACAATTAAGCCCAGCCTGGAGAACATGGAGATTCTCTGGCATTCTTGATACTTGCAAGTTGCTGAGAATACAATGCAAAGATGAGAAATGAGGTTGTATGGGTTTTGAATGTAATTTAAGATCCAACAGCTACAAATAATTAGAGCCTCTGCTTCGGATGAGGCAAGTTAGGAGAACAAGTGTACTGTGTGGTGTCTTTATCTAACCATAAGGCCTCAAACTTTGTCAACATCCCTGAAATCCTCCTGGGCTTACTCTCTGGGTCTTTTGTAGTGAGGCAAAAATATTAGGTGAAACTCATTACTGCTATCTTTCCCCTTATTCCACAGCTTTGCTTCTTTCTCAGCAAAATCCCAATGTCACAGATTTAAATGGTTCACTTCTTATTCCAATTTAGACCTATAGTCCTTCAGATTTTAAGATCACCTTGGAGTTTATGGCTGTAATATGCACATCTGCCTCCTCATACTCATTCTGTATTATTATCATGTATGTACATTTATATGTTTATATATATTCATATCTGCCTCCTTCATTCCCCTCTACTTTATTATTATATATGTATCTTTACATCTATTACATATATGCCTCTCCCTTATACTACTTTACTTTATTATCACATATACATTTATATATTTTATTTACATATATTTTGTAGATTTTGTGTATTAGAGAAAATGTGATATTTGTCTTTCTGAGCTTGGATTATTTTGTCTGATATAACAATTTCCAATATCACCTCTCTTTTGTAAATGATGTATGTTCATTATTTAGGCTAGAAAGAATAATGAACTTATACCATTCTTCTGGGATGAGCATTGAGGCTGATTATATTTTGGCTATTCTGAGCAAAACAGTGATATACATGAATGTGTAGAAGTAATATGCCAACTCAGATTCACTCATGTTTGTTGCTGGAGCAGTAGGGCTGGATCATATTGTAGTTCAATTTTTCTGAAATTTCACACAATTTCCAAAGTGGTTACAAAAACTCAGATCCTCAACAAAGAGGGAGGAAGGGAGAACTAGGTTTAACTCTCTCTCTCTCTCTCTCTCTCTCTCTCACACACACACACACACACACACATTGAGAGAGAGAGAGAGAGAGAGAGAGAGAGAGAGAGAGAGGGGGGGGGGGAATGGTTGTGGGGGAGGAAGGGTGATCAGTAAGAGAGGGGATGAGTGAGGAGGAGCGGGATAAGAGAATGAACATGAGATAGAGTGAGTCCCAGGTCCTGCCATGCAGAAGGAATGGTATGACACAGCTCCCACCCCTAGAGCAGAGCTAGCAGACTTCCATGAGTGCTGACAGTTGCTGTGAGTGTGGGACTTGTTTGTATAATAATGTACAAGTTTTTTTTTTGTGTCTATTCTTCAGGAAATCCTCTCCCTATTAAGGTTAATGACTCCCTTTAAGGTTAATGACTCCATTCGAGAATGTGTTCCTTAGCACAATGGTAAATGCTATGACCTTCAGGACAGCCCTTAAGGCTGTGGGAAAGAACTCTGAAAACATGAGTTCAAGAATATATAGTTTCTCAACTATACAAAATGTAAGGATGAAATATAAATTGTATGAGGAGCTTCACAGACCTAAAAGAATAAAGGCAGCTGCATGAATGAACCAGCCAGTCAGTAAGATACAATGGCAGGAAGATTCCTGAGTTCAAGGTCAGCCTGGGACAGAACAAGTTTAGGTCAAGGCATGGTGGGAATCCTACAAAGCTAAACTCATTGTTAGTGCTTACAAAAACAGGCAGACCTCTGAGTTCATTTGCTATGTTAAAAGAAACATACTATCTGTCTTTTTCTAAGAATCAAGTGAGCATGAGAAATGTAGTTTGTTTGGTTTTTAAATTTAAGAAAAATAAAAAAAAAAAAGCTATATTCTATGCTTGCTTGGACAACCCATTTTGGAGTCCCCAAAGGGCAGCCAGGTGTTTGAGAGTTGAGACTTCTTTGTGCTGTACATTATCATCAAAGTCACCAAAGTCATAGATTTCATTTTAATGCTAGTAGTATCTGAGATTATTACTAAGTGATCCAAATTATAATTTTAATCATTATTCTAGTATTCACACACTTAATAAAATCTTTAAAAAGAAACACCCTGGGAAAACTTGAATACACTCTCATAGTATCATAATGACTTAAGTAACTATAAAAGCTTTTCTTTGGATTTTTTAAAATTTTATTTATGATGTATTAATGAAAACAAGTCTTATTACTTTTTAGTTCCAACCCAATAGCATTTAACAATGCAAGAACTATTTTGGAGCAAATATTTTCATTATCTGAAACTGGCTGTTCCTGGTTATTTTCTTGCCCTTGCTTGCAAATTCCCAAGGCAACCACAGATAACTACCATAATGAACAAAATACAAGCATTTCATTGTTAATGTTGCTTTCTGTAACACAGTTCAATAAATTAATACCCCTCTTTACATGACTTTTAATAATACCATAGTCTGCTAAAATGGGGACAATAGCTTCTGGCACATAACTCTAACACTTTTGATCTGAGAGCTATATCTTTATTCTTTCAACTTTTCTACCCTGCCCTCGCCACTTCCCAAGGTGTTAAAAAACGGAATTATTTTATTTTTAACTATGCGTATGCTACTCAGGCTTTTGTGGGGGTTGTAAATATTGAGTGCTGGTGACAGTATACACTAGAAAAGGTTGTCAGATGGCCTAAAACTGGAGTCACACAAACAGTTGTGAGACCCAAAAATCAGGTCCACTGTAAGAGGAGTGTGTACTTTTAACTGATGAAGTACTTCTCCAGCCCAAGTTTCTTTCCATCTTTTTTTTTTTCCTTGTTTTTGAGAGAGGTTTTCATGATGATGTATACCTGATTGGTCTAGATCCTATTTTCTAAAACTCACAAAGATTCAATTTACCTCTACCTCGTCAAGGCTGGATCTAATGGTGTGCACCATCACACTTGGCCTCCCTGGGACTCTAAATATAATAGTGCCATAAATAGGTACTCATTAAATACCCTCAATTCATTTGTAGGTTGAAGGCTGAAACCCTGGCATGGGTGTCTTTACTAGGATAGAGACATCAGGGAAACATTATTCCTGTTCTCCATTATATAACTTCATTTCCTTTCTAGCCAAGTCTTCACAAAGTGCACTTTGGCAAGTGTATACTGTCACCAGCACTCAATAAATCCCTTTAACTCCCAGCCCTTTACGACTTTAAGATCACCTGCTTCTAATTATTTTTCCAACTGAAATCTACATTTTTTTGAAGGAATTCTGTTTTTTCACCTGGAGTTTGGCTGCTTACCAAAGTAAAAGGGGTTTTCAGGATTTTGTATTGTTTCTTCCCCTTACCCTGGTTTTCTCAAATTGGACACTGATTGGGAGCAGTTAAAATGGATTGATTTGACTATCTTGCTTTCAAAATGCTGCAGAAATCAGTCCGCTCCATGCCTAAGAGCATGGTTTTCATATTTAATTAACTTAGCAGGTTCTGATAAACCTTTTCATCTCCTGTGTAGTTATTCTGGCTATGTTTTAATATGAACAAGGAGGATGCCATTGAACTAGAGTAGGAAATAATGCTCTTGGAACAAGGGATGGTTTTCCAAATGTCTGCAGTCAAGAGTCCTTCATAGGGAGCTCTTCCTTTTTAGAATGCTTTGCCTCTTCTTCAGTGGGCCTTTGTGGCTTTGCAAACATGAAGGAGAGTCGTGTTCCACCTTGTGACAGTGATTAGTTGTCTTATAATGGTCAGAGCCAGTCACCGCTTTGCTTGTCCACTTTCTTAGGTTCTCACAATGAATAAAGCACTGAAGAATGCATTTCTTAGGAAATGTCTTCATGGTTAAACAACGCATGCCTATATTTTATTACTTTCAAAATCTCTTTCATTAAATATTTTTCTATGACTATTAGTTTTACACCAGCTCTCCCTGCCTCTGGTTCACTAATTAAGGTATTTTGTTTTAATTAACTAATTAA